>NC_032028.1:6480685-6481732 GCF_001865875.1 Lupinus angustifolius | reverse complement strand
CCTTAACTTAAAGAAAACAGCCCAAAAGTGCCAAGCAACCAACAAAAATCAAGTAACAAACCAAAGGAAAAAAGGTTGTTTCACCATGAAGAAATCAAGCACAAAGTTGTCCAGCCAAGCCAAGCTCCAAGCACTAGGCACCAAGCATCAGGCCAGGTCAGCCAGGCACCAAGCACCAGGCTAGGTCAGCCAGACACCAAGCACCAGGCCAGGTCAGCCAGGTCAGCCAAGCACCAAGCACCAGCCAGGTCAGCCAGGCACCAAGCACCAGGCCAGGTCAGCCAGCACCAAGCACCAGGCCAGGTCAGCTAAGCTGGTGAAATAGGCAGCTGAGCATGGAACTAGTCAGCTGAGCAGCTGAAACATGCAGCTGAGCGGGGAACCAGGTGGGCTAAGCGGCTGGCGCAAAAGAAAAGTAATTTTTTGGTCAAATCATGGAACATCTTACTTTTTCTTTGCTTAAAGGCCAAGAACATGACCTCATGGATGACATAAGGCTATGACAAGAAGGAGGAGGTGTCACCGTGCATGTAACCTAGCCCACCATAGGGGTCAAGTAGGGGCCAAAGTGGCTCTTCATAGGGGCCAAAGGTGAGCAACTTAGCTGCCAAACAAGGCAGCTGAGCATCCAGCACTTTGGCCTATAAAAAGGCACGAAATTCTCATTTTTAAAACATTGTAAATTCATTCTAAATTCTTCCTAGTTGTTTCCTCTTCTTTTCCTTTCATTTTAGGAAGTTTCTAGGCTAGTTTTAGAGTAGTTTTTCATGTAATTCAAAAGGAGAAAAGGAGAAGGAAAATGAGATGCAAAAATCAATTTTGTACTCTCATTTGGAACTCAAAAGCATCCAATCCTTGGATGGATGGCTCATGCTCCTAAACATTTTATTTTGAACAAGGTTATGTAATTTCTACTTCTTCTTAATTTACAAAAGTTTGGATTTTAATCATTCAAGTTGGTGCTTTGGTTAATATTATTTGTTTAAGAAGTACTTAATATTCTTTTTAGATTGATCACCTAAAAAATGATTTCAAGTCAAAACTACT
>NC_032028.1:6462790-6480585 GCF_001865875.1 Lupinus angustifolius | reverse complement strand
TTGGTGTTTGGGGTTAACCAAAGTAAAACATAAGAACTTGTCTAAGTAGTTCAAACTCAAAAGAAGATGAGAAATATATTTTCCTTATTCAAAAAGATTTTGTCTCCTCAACAATTTGTTAATATTTAGATTTATGTTTATTGTTACTTGTTTATATTCACTTCAATTCAAAACTATCAAAATATGTTCAACTCCAGTATTTGTGCATTGACATATTTATATGATTTATTTTATTAGACAATTCCTTGTGGTTCGACATAACCCTATACTATACTACAATTGAATCTTGAAAAAGGTATAAATTGTAAAATAGTAAAGTGTTATCAATAAATTTATTTGTTGAAAACACATTTTAATATACAAAAGTGATGAAGCTAACGTTATTTATTGTTATTTACTTTCCGCATTTTATTTAGTCATTAATATCAACATTCCTTAAGGAAGAAGTTTGGTTTGTTAATAAAATGAACCCGAAAGGGAGTAAATAAATAAAGGTCACTAAATTTATTATTCTTTTGTTCTTTATTTATTTATTTGTATCTAACAACTAACTATTCATCACTTTTATATATTAGAATACCATTAAACCGGTGTTGTAATTTATTCCACAAAACCGAGATGGTATTCAAAGGTACTTAATAATAATGTAGTAGGTAATTTCTTCGATACCATCATACTGGCGTTAGAATTTATTCTAACAAAGACGAGATGGGGCAAAGAAGGAATGACTTATTCACATGATTATTAAAAAAGTAAGTTGTAACTGGAATAATATTGAAACCATTATACCGGCGTTGGAATTTATTTCAACAAAGNATGGGGCAAAGAAGGAATGACTTATTCACATGATTATTAAGAAAGTAAGTTGTAACTGGAATATTCTTGAAACCATTATACCAGTGTTGGAATTTATTTCAACAAAACCGAGATGGCGAACAAAGAATAAAACCAAGTTCTCTTACTTAATTAAACAAAATGAACATAACGAAAATGAGAGTATTAATCTTTCAACAAATTGACACTACTGTCAGGACGATTTGTTGAGAGGAGAAAACTCCCAACTAAAATAAACACTGGAATAACCCTTTCAACAGAGTGCAAGGCATTGACGGAAATAGATTAATAAGAAGGATTACAAGGAAACAAGGTTGCAAGAGTCTAAATCTAAAGTTAGGAAGACCTAACTTGTTTCTAGCAAAATCCTCATTAAGAAATGAAGGCAATACATTCCACCATAAATTAGACCTATAAAATAGACCATGATTAGCCAACTTATCTACACATTTGTTTCCCTTTCTGAAGATGTGAGAAATTTTGAAGTTTAGGTTAGTGATAGAAGTTTTACAGACATTCCACTTATTTAACAGCTTCCAAGGAGGCGAGGCTTTGTTGTTGAAAATATCAACGACCATAAAGGAGTCACACTCCAACCAAATATTAGACCACCCATGTTTTAAAGCTAAATCAATAGATATTAAAGCAGCACTGAACTCTGCGAAAATGGCAGAATGAATACCTAAGAAAGTTGCAAAAGCACCCAAGAAATTACCATGATGATCACGGAATATCCCACCCCCCACTAGAATAACTAGGGGAATCGTGAGCCGCACCATCCGTGTTGATTTTTATCCAATTTGGAGTAGGAGGTAACCATATCACTTCGGTTATTGAAGGAGACTTGCAGGGTCTAACCGACAGATTCAAAGCTTTAAACATGCAAAATTCATGTAGAGAGTTCTTACCAGTTGCTGAAGAGAGGGTATCGGAAAGATTAACTTCCCTTTTGATTCTGGAAATTGCCTGAGCAAGGTAGATCTTCTTGTCCTCAAATCTGTTTTTATTACGACAAAGCCATATTGTATGGATAATGTAGATAATGCAGGCAGAGAGCATCTCATTCATTTGCTTACTCCAACTATTATTGCAGATAGAAAATAAAGCAGTGACAAAAGAAGTATCAATGGAGATTGCCAGATGAGAACCGAGCCAATTCCACAAGTAAATAGCAAAAGGACAAGTCAAGAAGAGATGAGAGGAGCCTTCAGTGTTAGATCTGCAAAGACTGCACATAGAGCCCATATAGCAGCCACGTTTTTTAATATTATCATCAGTAGGCATTTTTTCATTCAAGAGCCTCCAAGTAATAAAGGACTTCGAAGGAGGGATGGAATTGAACCAAATGTTATTACGCCAATGGTTAGGACTGTTAGAGTGAGTTAGGCTATCATAAGCTAACTTAGCAGTTAGCATACCGTTAGAAGAGTCTTGCCAAATGAATCTATCTTGGGAGTTAGCAATGGGGATATCCTTAGTTTTAGAAATTATTTCCAAGAACTTGAGCAAAAGAGAAACAGGGATAACCCAATCGAAACTAGAGATGAAATCAGCAACTTTAGCCTTCAGAGAGGTATGCATATGAGTAGGGATATGAAGAGCATCGATCAGAGTCTCACCCAACCAGTTATCAGTCTAAAAGTTAATTTTCCTACCATCGCCAACCAGCCACCTAGAGTTCATGTCCACCATAGACCAGTTGTCCTTAATACCATGCCAAAGAGAGGACTTGTGGTACCTAGGAGGGACAATTTTGTTACAACCAAATCTCTCTCTGTAGAAAGAAGCCCACTCTTGTTGAGAAGATAACATATCCCAAGCCAATTTTAATAAGGCCGACTTATTCATAAGCTTAATAGACTTAAGACCGAGCCCACCAAAGGAAGTAGAGGAGCAAACTTGGTTCCACGCAACAGTAACAATTTTCCGAACCTCTATGTTACCAGACCAGATGAAGTTTCTCATCTTAGAGTCCACCCATTTTAATAACTGAGCTGGCCATTTATAGACATGAAAACTGTAAACCAACATGCTTTGACAAATAGATTTGACTAACTCAACCCTACCCATAATAGATAGAGGAGAACTCTTCCAAGCAGATAATTTGAGAAGAATTTTATCAGCAATAGGTTGAAGGTGACACTTTTTAGGTTTACCAGTGAAAAGAGGCACCCCTAGGTAGTTGAAAGGCAGATATCCCTGCTGAAAACCCAAGTAATTGGAAATGTTGGACACTTTCCTAGCCGGAGCATTTTTGATGTAGAATTTGCACTTATGCTAATATGCTGACCTGAAGTCGAAGAATAGTCCTGAATCAGAGATTTCAGAGCCAATAAATTACTCTTTGTGCCTTTGTAGAAGATCATAATGTCATCTGCATATAAAACATGACTGGGAGTCTGAAGCATGTTAGGACCAAAGATAGGACTCAACTTTCTATCATTCACCAATTTCATGATGCCCCTGCTGAAAACATCCTCAACAATACAGAATAGTAGAGGATAGAGGATCCCCCTACCTAACCCCCCGACTACAATTTGTGAACCTGACCATATGACCATTCACACATAAAGAAAGTCTAGCAGAACTCAGAATTACATTGATCAGGTTGGTAAAATGCATGCTAAAGCCAAACACAGTCAAAGTGGAAGTAATAAAATCCCAGTCAATTGTATCAAAAGACTTTTTGATATCAAGCTTTATTGCCATATTGCCCCCAAAAGTTTTATGATCAAGAAGGTTGATTGCTTCAGAAGCAAGACATATGCATTCTTGAATCTTCCTATCCCTGATAAAACCCCTTTGCTGAGAAAAGATGATTTTAGGAGCAATAATAGACAGCCTAATAGCAAGAACCTTGGTGATAATCTTGAATTGAAAGTTGGCAATAGCAATAGGTCTGTAATCATCAATTTTGACCGAGTTGTTGTTTTTGGGAATCAGAATAACCGAATTAGAGTTCATGTTAGGAAGAATCCAACCCTGGGTGAAGAACTGGGTCATGGAGCAACAAACATCATTACCCACTATATCCCAAAAAGCCTGATAGAAACAACCACCAAAACCGTCCGAACCAGGGGCACCATCACCATTTAAACCATAAACAGCATCCTTTATTTCTTGATGAGAGGGAATAGAGGTGAGCATCAAATTCTCACCGTCAGAGACAAGAGAAGGAATAACAGACAGAATCAAATCATTAAGAGCAATGTTATTGGTAGAGCCAAAAAGATCAGTGTAGTAGTTTAGGACATGATTAGTTATATCATCCTGATTACATAAAATCCTTTCCCCATCCATCAAGATAGACATAGCTTTAGTAGCTTGTCTGATTTTCGTGACCCTGTGAAAGAACCTAGTTTTTTTGTCGCCATGGATGTGCCAATTGATCTTAGATTTTTCCTTCCAAAAGACCTCCTCCATCCCCAAAGCATGGAATAAGGCCTTCTGAGCTTGATGCTCTTGCTCCAGCAACTCAAGATTAGGGCCAATATCAACAATATAGTTTTGGATGAGATCTACATTAGACCAAGCATTATTAACTTTATGAATGTTTCCAAATTAGGAATAACAGAGTTAATGAGATTGCTAGGCTGGGTTTCATTTTCTGAAGCATACAGGTTGGTGAAGTAGTCCAACACATGATTTTCTATATACTGCTTATCCAACAGCGTGTTCTCACCATTTCTAAGTATGCACATAGACTTAGTTTCATACCTGATTTTTGCAATGTTATGGAAGTAGCTGATATTCCTATCTCCACTAATTTGCCAATTCAATCTAGACTTCTCCTACCAAAACTCCTCCTCAGAATGTAAAGCAATCATCAAATCCTTTTGAGCCTGCTCCTCTTGAGCCATAAGTGTGTCATTTTGGCCCTCATTTGTGATTCTCTACTGTATAGTCTCCACCGTGGATAAAACCTCCTTAACCCTGAGGTGAATGTTTCCAAACACCTCTTTGTTCCAGACTTTTAAGATAGCCTTGAGGCCCTTTAGCTTTTTGGACAGGACATGCATAGGACATCCCACCACATTGTTAGCCCAGTGAATCTCAACCACCCATCTAAGGCTATCATGCTGAAGCCACTTTTTATGGAACCTAAAATGAGATTGCATATTGGTAGAGGTTGGTGATCAGAGGCAGATCTAGGAAGAGTGTAGCAATAAGTTTGATGCCAATTTGACATCCAACTGTCATTACACATTGATCTGTCCAATCTTTTTTCTGTATGAGCCAATCCTCTCCGTCTATTAGACCAAGTGAATTCAGCTCCCCTAGTCAGAATGTGGTGCAAGTTTCCATTCTCAGAGAACCTCTTGAAGTCCTCACAAGCAGTTCTATTCGGTAGGTAAGCTCCTTTACACTCATTGGCACCTAGAACATAATTAAAATCCCCAATGCAGCACCAGGGCCCCTGGTTAGCTGAAATCAGGGACAAGATGTCAGCCTATAGGGACCTATGCATTCGATATATTGTAAGTTCAAGCAATCTTTGGTTTCCATTCTTATATTGTAAGTATGTCATAATTTTAGCGACCAGATTAGATAACTTATCTTCTAATAGGTGCAGACATTAAAATAACTTGCAGTCACATTTCATTTGCTTTGAAACTGTTTTTAGCTTCTGTTAATATTCTAACCTGCGGTTGTAGTTTCATTTGCTTTACCGCAATTATGTTTGTGACTCAGTTGTTGTGGAAATTCCAAAACCACAATAATGCAAGCACAATAATAATGACGGAGTGCAATTTAAAACAGAAAAAGCAATTTACATATTAAATTGTATGTTTATCATGTTTCAAATATGTTATAACATTTTTATCCTTTCGATCTTTGCAATTTACAGCAATCAAAAGTCAGAAGATCTGTTGTAGTGCTGAGGACTTATTTTCAGATTAAAAGTCCAATGGCAGCACGTGCAACAATTCACCGTCTACAAAATCTGGGAAATTTGGACATCAATTTGCCATTAAGGGAAGATTCACCACTAGTGGTGCCAATTCGGAACGCGATTAACAGACGGCGGCCAACGGTAGATATAATATTTGGTCATCTTCGATTCCCTAAATAGTTGCAGAACCCTTGCCACCCACATTCATTAGCCTATTACAAAAGCTTAATTATTGGACTTTTCTATGGTTTGTTTATTTGACTTCTAAAAACCTAATTACTCTAGTTACATTATTAATGTGTATATGTGATAGCTTTTAAACATATTCAACCTGTATATTATGACTCTTCTCCTGTTTTGTTTTAATTTTTACTAGTAGTTTATGTGTGATATTTCTTGTGATTACTCTATTATGACTTTTCTGGGTTATTTGTGCATGCAACTTAATCTGTGGTATAGGGTTTCAGAGAACCTAAGATCCAACGAAATCTTCATATGTGATATTAACATAGATTCATTCAAATTAAATGATCCATTATAAAAGGAATATTTTGCCAAACTTTTTTCATTACTGCATGTTTTTATTATCCTTTGTTAGCTTTTAATGCTGCATCTAATTATGTGATTTAATCTATAAAAAAAAGTTTTATATGTGGGTAGAATGAGAGATTGGTCAGGATTAGATGTTTAAGTGGTATATGAATAGATTATAGAGAAGTACATTGAATTCTTTCTTGTTAAGAATCCAAGCAAAAAAAAAATGCTCTCATCATCATGCATCTAATTGTGTTTATGTGTTACATGTCATATCTAGTTTTTGTTTCTATCTGTCACATCATCCTATAACAAAGTTGGACATTTTTTATTCATTTTTGTTTATGGTCTATTTGGGAGTTGGATTTTGAGTTGAAAGAATAGAAAAAAAATACTTTATAATCATTTCACAAATACATTTCATAACTCTCAAATCTTTCATTTATCTTTCTTACCCTTTAAAATTATACTCTCAAGTGAAACCTTAGGAAGTTAACATCTAAAAATTAAATTTGGTTGAATTCCTTTTATATGAATTACTAATATTTTAGTGTTAAAGCTACTGTTGTGAAGTAGTAGAAGACTCAAGCATAGAGCCAAACGAGTGGCCTAGAGCCGCTATATAGTTTTGTCTAGATAGGAAAAATAAGCAGAAGCTTTCACATGATGCATAATTATAGATAGGTATTGGAAAAATAATGTTTGGATGTTTGAAGGTTAACAGAAAGGTTTAAAGCTCTAAAATTTGTAGTGCAACGAGGCATTTTTCATATAATAGATGACATTAATAGGTGGGATTTGAAGGGTAGTACGAGGTTGAATTCTAGGAAGATATACGTTCAGTTTAAGGATCATGAACAAAATATTAATAGCTTTGGAAGAGGTTTTTGAAAATAGTTTTGGAAGAAAGATTTTGGGAGGCAAAAGGAAGTTTTGGGTACCAACCCTTTCCTCTTTCTTCCTCCACAAAATATTATAAGCCAATTCTTTATCTATTGTTTTTGCATAGCATGAGCTATGATGGTTGTGTTGCATTTACGTTAATTATGGAAATTTTTGGAAGTTGTAGTTGTAATTGAGGTAGTAATGCGATTGAGGAAATTTCTAAAACCATAATGATTGTGGAATATAATTTAAAACATGGTACATAAAAGCACGTACTAGGTGTATACACTGAGTAAGTATCTTAAATTATCTTCAAATTTAGTCATTTTCTCATATTATATAAAATATTGAAGTATCCCCCTCTAGTTTTTACTTATGCTAGTTGTTGACTGTTAATAAGCATGGTGATTTTAAACAAACCAAAAAACTGTTTATTCCAAAGGATTCAAAACAGTGTGTTATGCAGCCAAAAATATGTCCATTAGCCATATTTGTATCTTAAATATAGTCTGAGCAAAACCTTCAAAAATAATCTATCTGATTAGTTTTATAGGCCAAAAAAAGTCTAACTTTCCAAGATGTTTCCCTTAAGTTATTAACCCTTTTGCTTTTAGATATTCAAAAGTGAAACTTTTGTTTTTCCTCATATCGAACTGAGTTAGTAACTTTCCTTGTTATTTGTATTAATAGGGCACAGTTTAATTTACCCAAACCTCAACCCATCCAACTACTTCAGTTTTGTATATGTGGGTTTGTAGGACATGTTTCCCTTCAAATAAAACCCTTTAGCCTTCACTGGGTATTTTTTGTGGGTTATTCTGGGGTATTTTTTTGAGTTTCACTAGGATGTGCAAAGACCTACTTAACTATTTTTTTTATCAGCAATAAAATTTATTAATAAGAAAAAATAAAATTAGGAAAACAAATACTACTTCTATCCACAAAATCTCTAGAAAGTAATAAATAAGGACATAATTGAAAGGGTGCAACACACACTCCACATATGAGTAGTAAGATTCCAAAATTGTAAGAAAATAAATTACAACACCTCACCTAGGTGGAACGGAAAATTCTTGAATATAATCTTATTCATCATGTGCCAAATAGAGTTATCTATTTAGTTTCATATTCTAATTAAAATACCTAGGGTTTATGTTATAATGTCAGACGTTGGCATACGTGGGTTGTATAGAGTGTTCTTCACACTTGACCATTTGTCCTCTTTACCTTTGACAGATAGAGGATGTTAGTGAAGACTTTCAATCATTGAGCATTGTGCATAAATGGGAGATGAACTAGATAAAACCACGTGGAATGTGAAATCATCACGTCTTTACATCACTCATATTATTTCTTGATCAGTCATTTTCCCCACCTTTAATTATGAGCAATTATAAAATCAACCATTAAGTACCACCATTGTATTTTCCACTGACTAGAAGCAATCCTACTCAAACCAAACTGCAAGAATTTTAACTTCAGACATCTACTTAAACAATAACAATTCTTTAGAAATTGAGTTATCCGTTTATTGGTGATGCTCTCTATATTCTCTTAGTTTCTTAGCAACCATGCAAGAAAGAAAAGAGGGGAATTGAAGAGCAAAAAGAGAAGAAAATATTGAACTTTCATTATTTGAATTGAATTATGCACAAAGGCAAAGTCCGAAGAATTTATACAGAGGAAAATTGGTAGTTGCTTGAAACTCAAGCTACTATTTAAAGTCAAACTAATCCTAACTACCATAACCGAAAACTATCTAAGAATGAGTCATCTTCATCTTTAACATTCCCTCTCAAGTTGGAGAGTGAATACCATTAACTCTCAGCTTGGGTATAAGGTAGAAAACGTGAAAGTCAAATGTGGAGTTTGAAAGAATTAGCAATGTGTTGAAAGAATGATTTTTTTCAAGAATAATGTTCAAGTAGAATACGAACTTAGTTTCTTGGCATGAAGAAATATGAGCAATTTTGCTCAAGAATAACAAGAGAAAAATGAGATGAAATATGAGCAACTTTGCTAAAAAAATAACTAGAGAATAATATGGGCAATATTTGCCCCAAGAATATTGAGAAGAATTAAGAGAAATATTGACAAAATTTGCTCAAAGATATCAAGAAGAATTTAGATAAATAGAAAATATAAAGATTGTAGAAGAGAGTGATAAAGAAAGAGAGTAACCAAGAAGAATAAGAAGGGTTCTTGGGCTACAACACTACTACCCTTCTGAAGGATGTTGGTGTGTAGAAAGTACCTAGGTATAGTTGGGTTGAGGTACCCAAAAGAACCATAGATTCACGGTTGGGGATTATTTCCACCCTGACAAAGCTAGAATATATGCTTTCTTAGAAGAGTTAGATCTAAAAATGAAACTTGAGGAGTCTGTTTCTTCGACAAAACTGGTTTTGCATGATGTGGAAGAGGAAGAGAAGGAACATATGCTCAAGTATCACAGTGAGAAATTAGCTGTAGCATTTGGTATTCTGACTATATCGGCCGGTATGCCAATACACGTCATAAAAAACTTGCGCGTGTGTGAAGACTGTCATAATGCCATCAAATACATATCCAAGATTGTTGGACGGCTGATTATCCTAAGGGATTCTCACTGCTTTCATCACTTTAACGGGGTTACTTGTTCTTGTGGGGATTATTGGTAAGAGTGGAGACATGGCGAAAATTAACCTTATAGATAGTTATTTGATGTACTCTCTGGGCCTATTGATTTGTGATTGAAGGAATGAGAGGTGCATTATGGCTGCCATGTTCAATATGGAAGTAGTATTCATGTGAATGAATCAATCCGACAAAGGTTTATCCGAAAATTCGGGCAACTGGGACTACTTCAGAATGACAAAGATGTATGATCATCTGATGGAAGGTTGACATTTGTCATCTCATTGAATTATATCATAGAATACAAATCACATAGAATTTACAAAGATTGCACGAGATGCAAAGAATAACTAAGTAAGCTGAATTACGACCTTACTTGAACAGGATCTGTTCTATAGGCTCGTACCACTGTATCCTTGAGTTCTAAGGAGACATGAACTTAAGTCATGGTTGATGAACCATGACCGTGTGATCAGAGCGTGATTAATGGCTCTCCTGATCTCTCACATTGAGAGTGTCATCTGTTGCAATAGAGGATCGTTCTTAGTCACGTTCACTTATTGGGATGGTTGCACGGTTGTCTGACAGACCCAACAATATTTAACTCAGTAAGCTGAATTATCAGATAGTTAGAAAAATGCTCTCGATGAAATATTTGGCAACTCATCAATGTACTGATTCCCATTATAAACAGTATACAATGTGATTGATGACTTTATATGTTTCTTTTCTTTACTACCAAGTTATAGTGATGTTGAATTATTCAGTGCAATTTTGGGTGTTTTTTCTTACACAATTTGTTTTTCCTTTCATTGAAGTTATCATTGATTATAGACTTATTATTATTTTTATTTCAGTTTTTATTGAATTTTATTTATTTGCCGTGTATACATATATATTATTTTTAAATATGTTGTGGACTACTTTTTTATTAATAAATTTGGAGTAATTATTAGTTATGAATATTTTGTGACTGGATTTGTTTGGGGTTGACTATGAATCAGTTGCACTAAAAGCTTATTCTTGTGATGATATATTACTAGGGGTCACCTAAATGTTGGCACGAATAAATTTACGAGTTTAATCAAGATTGACTTGACTTGAAAATTGTTCATTTTTACATGGGAACGTTTAAAAGGAGGAGGAACACTTCGAAAGCAGAAGACAAGGAAGAACAAAGGATTGGATTAAAAAGAATTTGATTTGGTTATCTTTTTTATATGAAAAAGAATTTGATTTGGTTATCTTTTTTATATGAAAAAGAATTTGATTTGAATATATCACCTTTACTCTTATCACAGTCATGGAGCATGAATCTCTTAGATAAAATAATTAATCTTAGGTAAAAGTACATAAAAACCCTAAATTATATATTTTTTTGAAAATATACAAATCAATTATTTTTTCTTATTCCTTAAACTTCAATTTAGTCAAGTTGTCCCTATATAAATATATTATTAAATTACACATAAACAATAAGAAAATTGTTACAATCAAACTCACAATAGTAGAAATACAACAAAGTTTGATAGCCAATAAAATAAGTAAATTATAAAGTTAAAACTGAAGTACAGTAATAGTATTAAATATACAAAAATAAAATAAAATTAACAATCGGAATTAAAAAAGTGCATTGATTAAAATTTTCTTTGCTTTTAATTTAACATCATCTTTATACTAAACCAATTTTGGAATAATTATGGAAAAAAAAAATAGTTTGTGGTGCTTATTTACAAAGAGAATGAAGTATCTAGTATTTCCTCATTCTAGGATATAACTTATATCATACAACAAGTGAAAGTATGACATGTGCACTATTTTATTTAGTTTAAGAAATATTTTTATAGAAAATAATTAAATAGATCACATGTTATAATTTTAATGGCTGAAGGAGATACTTTATTATTATATATAAATAAAAGTTTGAGGTACTTTTATAGATTTTCTCTTAATTTTATATTCTTTGCATTTAGTTTTTGTCTCTGTTAGTTTTTTCTCTCTCTTCTTACTATACCCTGTCTTAGTTTTTTCGCTCTCTTCTTACTGTACCCTCAGGCCTCAACCCATCTAATTTTAAGATCATGAAAAAAAGGTATTCATTGATTGTGTAAAAATTGTATATATGGCGTGTGCCTCATTTATCATTCAAATTGAATAATTATTAATTTTTCAAAAAAATAATAATAAAACTGAATTGTAGAAGAGATGTTAATTATGTATAAATTTTTACGTTGACAATGCATAAATATTACATTATCGTAATATTCAACTTCACATGAAATACTACCATTTTTACCTATTTAATTTAGTAAGATTGTTTTACAAAAAGATGTTGGTCTAATGGTTTAAATACTAATAGGTTATCGAATGGAGATCATCTGTCCCATGATTTGGTATCTCATTATGTATCAATCCTATCAAGGAGTGCCAACTAGTTATTAAGAAGAAGAAAAATCATAAAAATAGAAAATAATTTTTTTTACTTGTTGTAATATAATATGATTGGCTTGAGACAATGAGACATGAACTTTTTAGAACATGTAATCCTTATCCTAGCTTCGCAAGTCTCAAATTAAACTTGATTAAATATTCAATTGATGAGAATCACATTGTTGAATGAGATATAACACCCCCAAAAGAAATTCATCATCATCTCCTTTGATTTTCTGGAAGACTTGGGTTACATAAATGTTTATGGTAAAGTTAATGCACATGGTTGAAATTTTTTGGACAATATATTGATTATTATTTTCAAATGTTAAATTATTATTGAAAGTATATTAGTAGTATTAAATTTAAATAATTAATGTTACTATCTACAATTACAAATTTACAATACTCCCTTTTGTCCTAATATCGGTACATGAATACGATGAATATAGTTGATTAATACATTTTAATATACACACAATTAACATTTTTTTTATATTATTAAGAGTATCTTTTACTTTTTTGAATAAAGAATTAATTTCTTGACTGCATCTCTCAACAAGTGTCGCTCATAGGAACCAAACCCCAAAAATATTAATAACATATGATCTAACGTTTTCTTATTTAACTGTTTACTCTAAAATAAAAGTAATATACCTGAATGATGTATTCATCATATAAAAATTGCAGATTCACAAGATATAGATTTTAAACTCTAATTAATATAGTTAACTTACATAAAAAAAATCATGTTTATTTACTCTCTATATATCTTTCAATTAAATATCAATAATATACTCCATCAACTATCTCTCTTGTTATCAAGTAGGTTCTAATCTAGTGGTGTAAAGCCATACTAAATCCCCAAGATCAATGATTTGATTCATGTGAGCAATATTTATTGAGAGAAACAGTCACGAACCCCAAAAGAGATTAGTTCATTAACTAAAAATGTGAGAGAACATTCTTAATAGTACGAAAAACTTATCTCTTCTTATAAGAGTAGTTATTAGTGTTAAAGAGATAATTAAAAAAAATTATATTAATGTTTTCTTGAATTTCCAAGTGAACACATAAATAAAAATAATCATCGGAAGAGACAAATTATAGGGAGAAAATGAAGTGTATTAATGTTATTTTTAAATTGCAATATTAGTGACATTGTATTATGAAAAATATTAGCACACTCTTATTTTGGAGTTTTTTAAGTTGTCGGGAGAATTTAAGTTCTTTCTTCATATTTTCTCTTATTAAATGTTGTTTAATACATTAGGATTCTGCAAAACTTGTGTCACTCATACCAATATTAAATAAGATTAAATTATGTGTTCAAACATAATAAGATTAATTTTTTTTGGAAAATATTAATGTTGTAGTATTTTTTATAAATTTAACTATAATAAGATTAAATTTAAATTTCCCTGTACTTTAGTTTTGTTGTTTTTTCTTCTGATGTAGCAAAAACAACTACTTAGATTTTGAGGTAAACTTGGACGCACCAATTATAAATACCATGAAACAATACTTATTGGCTGAGTTACAACCAGGTCGCTCTCTTCAAGACGTTTCGTGACATTGTGCAAAATATACAATCATACTATCAATGACGACGTCCTCAGGATAAAACAATCCATATCTCTACTATTGAATTCTTACTGCACCATAAGAACCGATCACGAATTCACACACCATAATATGGCTACCAGTGTCATTTCACAATATTCCCATAATATGGCTAACAATACCGATTCTCGAAATTCCCACAATATGGCTACCCGTGCCAATTATTTTCCCACAATCTGGCTACCAATGTCAGTTCTCAAAATGTCCATAATATGACTACTTGTGCCAATTCTTTTCCCTTAATACTAATTATCATTGTGAGTTCTCGAAATTCCCACAATTTGGCTGATTGTGCCAATTCTAAGTATCACAAAAATAAAGGGGAGGAAGTTTATCATAAATGTGTCGGCGATAAATAAAGAGAGAGAAAGAAAAAGTTGAATGGAAAAACATTCAACTTAGGTGAAAAATAAAGAGAGAGAAAGAAAAAGTTGAATGAAAGCGCATTCAACTTAGGGTCAGTTATAAAGAGAGGAGAAGATCTCTATTTATAACATGAGATTTTTTCCAAGTTCCCCATCTCACCAATGTGGGACTTTGGAGTTGTGTTTTCAGAACTTATATGTGGGACTTGTGAGTTTTTTAGATTTTACACTAAAAATTTCCAAATAATGGCATTCAACAATCCATGTTCCAACAATCCCCACTTGAAATTAAAAAATGATTTCTGAGAATTTATGTGGTCTCAATATGATTGTGCATAAACAAATGTGTCATTCGATTTGAACTTTTGCATAATGAGTAAGATCCAGATTTTACTACAGTGACTCATAGTCTTGAACTCTATCTCCAATATCAAACCACACATAAACTTTCCGAAGGTGTCTTCTTTAAAGTCTGTGCGGTTAAAGACCAAGCATGTATATCCTAGTATAGTGAACGCTCTAGAAATTTATGCCCCAAAATTTCATAGGAAATTGACCCATTCCGTGGCACAAGTTCCGAGTGCTAGGTGAAAGTGACCCATGCCATGCCACATGGTCCGAGTGCTTGGTGAAAGTGACCCATGCCATGACCCGTGCCTCGTGTGGGATTCTTGCTTATCTCGCATTCCCTATTTCGGTGAAAGCATCGTAAGACGCCGACCCCTTCATGAAATGCCTCCATATTTGGAGAGGAACCCGTAATTGTTTAGCCATGGTTGCCTGCAAAGTCTCAAGTCGGAATTCAACTCCTAGGCGATGTTGCCCGTCATGGCACCAGGGCGTGTGCCGCACTTTGGTGGAAAATCGTTTGAGGGAGATGCCTCGATGTTACGTGGGCGTAACTTTGGGAAATGTTTAGGAATGATATTCCAAGCATTCCTGCAAAAGAACAGCTCAAAAAACATGGTACACACTCATTTTCTAATTTTCGGGAATTATGTAATGCTCGCCGCTTAGAAAAATCACGATAAATTATCGGCTTGGAGAAAAATCGTGAAACTTCGTGGACCACCAGCTCCCATTTTTATAAGCACGTGTGCAAAATATCAGGGCAAAATTTGACTTCTAGCCTAAAATAACCCAGTATGTCTCCCAGAGAAAAGGATGTCTGGTGGTGCAGAGTGGGTTTTTGCATATTAGCCTACTAGAGGGGGGAAGCTGCCTGCCTGCCCATGCACCTTGGTGGGTCAGGATGGCATGCCATGGGGCTCCCCCCCAGCGCCCCAGCAAGCTGTCCCAGGCATGCTGGTGCGTTTTTCCATGGCGTTGTGGGCAATTCGACCGAGTCGTCTTCCATGCCGAATCCCGGTCGCACGCGGCCAGGTGCAGGTTGGTGCTTTGGCTTGGTGTTGTCCGGACACGTAGGACTTATCGGGGATGCATCAAGGACTTCGACAGTTCCTCGCGGACCAACTCGGATTTCTTGATGCGTGAGTCCCTCTTGTCGAGGTGCCGGCTTCGTCACACAGTGCCGAGTTGGGTAGTTGTGGGCATCGGTCGGACATGCCGAGGCTTCAAGTGTTGCATTATGTAATGCTCGCCGCTTAGAAAAATCACGATAAATTATCGGCTTGGAGAAAAATCGTGAAACTTCGTGGACCACCTTCTCCCATTTTTAAGAGCACGTGTGCAAAAAATCAGGGCAAAATTCGACCTCTAGCCTAAAAAAACCCAGTATGTCTCCCCAGAGAAAAGGATGTCCGGTGGTGCAGAGTGGGTTTTTGCACATTAGCCTACTATAGGGGGGAAGCTGCCTGCCTGCCCACGCACCTTGGTGGGTCAGGATGGCATGCCATGGGGCTCCCCCCCAGCGCCCCAGCAAGCTGTCCCAGGCATGCTGGTGCGTTTTTCCATGGCGTTGTGGGCAATTCGACCGAGCCGTCTTCCATGCCGAATCCCGGTCGCACGCGGCCGGGTGCAGGCTGGTGCTTTGGCTTGGTGTCGTCCGGGCACGTAGGACTTGTCGGGGATGCATCAAGGGCTTCGACAGTTCCTCGCGGACCAACTCGGATTTCTTGATGCGTGAGTCCCTCTTGTCGAGGTGCCGGCTTCGTCACACGGTGCCGAGTTGGGTAGTTGCGGGCATCGGTCGGACGTGCCGAGGCTTCAAGTGTTGCGGGGCCTCCATCCTTTTGAGGTCTAGTTCGTACACCCAACGAGGGTTAGCAACTCGTGTGTGCGGTTGGTCGAATTGGTGCAACGAAAATCCACGATGGACACATAGTCCCTTATTCGGTGAGTGCATCACAAGACGCCGACCCCTTCATGAAATGCCTCCATATTTGGAGGGGAACCCGGAATTGTTTTGCCATGGTTGCCTGCAAAGTCTCAAGTCGGAATTCAACTCCTAGGCGATGTTGCCCGTCATGGCACCACGGCGTGTGCCGCACTTTGGTGGAAAATCGTTTGAGGTAGATGCCTCGATGTTACGTGGGCGTAACTTTGGGAAATGTTTAGGAATAATATTCCAAGCATTCCTGCAAAAGAACAGCTCAAAAAACATGGTACACACTCATTTTCTAATTTTCGGGAATTATTTAATGCTCGCCTCTTAGAAAAATCACGAAAAATTATCGGCTTGGAGAAAAATCGTGAAACTTCGTGGTCCACCTGCTCCCATTTTTATAAGCACGTGCGCAAAAAATCAGGACAAAATTCGACCTCTAGCCTCAAAAAATCCGCCTCTAGCCTCAAAAAACCGAGTATGTCTCCCCAGAGAAAAGGATGTCTGGTGGTGGCGAGTGGGTTTTTGCTAATTAGCCTACTATAGGGGGGCAGCTGCCTGCCTGTCCACGCACCTTGGTGGGTCAGGATGGCATGCCATGGGGCTCCCCCCCAGCGCCCCAGCAACCTGTCCCAGGCATGCTGGTGCGTTTTTCCATGGCGTTGTGGGCAATTCGACCGAGTCATCTTCCATGCCGAATCCCGGTCGTACGTGGCCGGGTGCAGGCTGGTCGTTCGGAAAAATGTGTGCATCGAGTTGGACATATCCGGCACCTAGGACTCGTTTGTGATGCATCAAGGGCTTGGCTTCTGCCTCGCAGTCCCACTCGAAATTCTTGATGTGTCCGTCTCACTTGTCGTGGTTCCGGTTTGGTTACTCGGTGACGGGTTGGGTAGTGGCGGGCGTTCCGAGGCTTCTAGTGTGACCGGTCCTGCATGGAAGGATGTGCACCGTGGGCTGCTTAGCGCGGTTGAAGTCGAGGTGTGGTCGTCTGTGACGCTAGCAACAATGTGACTCGGTAGGCTTGTCCCTCGGAAATGTGTTGGCTGTTGAGGCGCTGGATTGGTCCCACGGTGCGGAGTCGGTAGTAGCGGCATCCCACGGACGTTCCGAGGCTTCTAGTTCGACCGGTCCTGCACGGAAGGATGTGGTGCTTGGTGAAGCCTTCAGGGGCATAGCCGCAGCACGAAGGGGCGCAAGTCCAATCATCCGGAAGTGTGTCGTGGGCTCGTTCGCGCGCTTGAAGTCGAGGTGCGGTCGTCTGTGACGCTAGCAACAAGGTGACTCGGTAGGCTTGTCCCTCGGAAATGCGTTGGCTGTTGAGGCGCTG
>NC_032028.1:6435290-6452790 GCF_001865875.1 Lupinus angustifolius | reverse complement strand
CTGATTAATTACAGTCTGTTAATAACCATTATAGCTCTCCTAACCTTTGACTAGAATTGAATATACTTATCTTTTTTATAATGTCAAAAGGGGGAGAAAGGTTGCTTGTTGTGTTACATACTTTTTGCAGGTTGTATGAAGCCTTTTGCAGGTTGTATGAAGCTTTTTGAAGGTTGTTTCTATCCAGCTTCCGTACATTCTTTGCTCATATACAGAGAAGCAATGCGCTTTAACTTTGGTATTCGAAAAACAACCTTTAACAACCATTCTGCAAATTCATCATCAAGCTTATCCATCAACAAATTGAAGATTTTTGATGAAGTGTTTTTCATCATCAAAAAGGGGGAGATTGAAAGTGCAAAATATCAAGAATAGCACTAGCATATCTTATCCTATGTTTTGATGAAGACAAGGTTCTAACAAAGCTTGAAGATGGCTCAACAATCAACATGCCTTATGCTCATTTGGTCATAACTAGACTATGATATAAATTGAGTCTATAATCTAAAGTAGTCTGGGATGTGTGCCGTAGTAAGTGAGGGTAGGTTAGGTGAACCTAGATGCTAGTCTCTTAAGCCATCTTAATTGAACTATCATATTCATGAGATACATCATCTAGTTAATCATATATATATTGTATATAACATATGAGAAGTTTGCCTTTTGAAACATATGCATAATTGCTCTAGTTAATCGATTAACGTGGTAGCTTAATTGATTAACATAACTGATTTTCTGTTGAATATGTGTTTTCTGTTTTAACTGACTTGTATGTCATTCTGTTAGTCCGTTAATAGATTAAATGGTAGTCTTAATCGATTAACGAGTCTGTTTTATGTTATAACTGAAATCTATTTCTGCTGTTGTAACTGCTTAACTGTTTAACTGTTTTTGCAACGACTTAAACCACTTGTTCACCATGCTATAAATACAAGGCTTTACTCAGAACTCATTAGCATTCATTCTAATTGTTTAGGGCTGTTTTAGAGAGCATTTGCATACGTATTTTTACTATTTTTCTGCAAGAGAGTTGCATGTGTGAGAAGAGAGATTATGTTGTTTCTGCATTAACATGCTTTCTATTTTCTGCGTAATTTCATGTTCATTTTAATATTGCTCACATGGTCATGCATTAGATCTTGATAGAAAGAAACCATTTGCATTATGATAATTGATTAACTCACTGTTTCATTGATGGCTTAACTGATTAGAATAAGGGTTAATCTTAGAGTCTTTATTCTGTGCTTAGTGTACCTTGATCTTAACTTGTTTTTTTTTTGTAGTCTGGATCTATCCCATGGTGTAAGATCACCACAGAGATTGAAGTTCTTCACCAAGACAGGGAGGTCTTGATTTGTGGATAAGATTCTTGGTTGGGGCTAGTTCGCGAGAAAGGTTCTCTCAAGAGACGAAAGGGTAGAGTCAAACCAAACCAGGTTTTAGAGATCCTAGATATCAAGAAGGGAACATCCCTTGTGCTTGTAAATTGAATTGGTAATTGTATTCTTAATTCAATATTGTGAAGAAAGAAAATCTCTCTGATCCAGAAGGGGAGGCCTGGATGTAGTTTGCAGTGGACCACAAACGAACCAGGATAAAAATCCTTTTTTGCACTGTTCTTTTTTTCATTGTTCTTTATCTTTTTTCTTGCCATGATACATTGAATCTATACTTAAGAAATTGGATATTTGTTTACTGCTATATAGACAATACTTGTGCGCAAAAATATCTGAAATATATCTGTTCAAGTGTATCTTAATTATTGTGCATTTTGCCTGTTTAAACTGAATCTGTTCTGTGCATCAGGTTAATCGATTAAATGGTTCTGTTAATCGATTAACTATGCCATTTTTTCCAGCAACTGGGTTGTTGATAAAAAGCGGTAAACTTTAACCGCCACACCTATTCAACCCCCCTTCTAGGTGTTCCTAGTCCACTGATACCTAACAAGTAATTGAGGTAGTAATGCGATTGAGGAAATTTCTAAAACCATAATGATTCTAGAATATAATTTAAAACATGGTACATAAAAGCATGCACTAGGTGTATACACTGAGTAAGTATCTTAAATTATCTTCAAATTTAGTCATTTTCTCATATTATATAAAATATTGAAGTATCCCCATCTGGTTTTTACTTATGCTACTTGTTGACTGTTAATAAGCATGGTGATTTTAAACAAACCAAAAACTATTTATTCCAAAGGATTCAAAACAGTGTGTTATGCAGCCAAAAATATGTCCATTAGCCATGTTTGTATCTTAAATACAGTCTGAGCAAAACCTTCAAAACAAATTTGCCTGAGTAGTTTTATAGGCCAAAAAAAGTCTAACTTTCCAAGATATGTTTCCCTCAAGTTATTAACCCTTTTGCTTTTAGACATTCAAAAATGAAACTTTTGTTTTTCCTCATATCGAACTGAGTTAATAACTTTCCTTGTTATTTGTATTAATAGGGCATGGTTTAATTTACCCAAACCTCAACCCATCCAACTTCAGTTTTGTATATGTGGGTTTGTAGGGCATGTTTCCCTTCAAATAAAACCCTTTAGCCTTCACTGGGTATTTTATTGGGTTATTCTGTGCTATTTTTTTGAGCTTCACTAGGATGTGCAAAGACCTAGTTAACTATTTTTTTTATCAGCAATAAAATTTATTAATAAGAAAAAATAAGATTAGGAAAACAAATACTACTTTTATCTACAAAATCTCTAAAGATAAATATATAAGGAGATAATTGGAATGATGCAACACACACTCTACATATGATCAGTAAGATTCCAAAATTGTAAATGTGGGCATACGTGGGTTGTATAGAGTGTTCTTCACACTTGACCATTTGTCATCTTTACCTTTGACAGCTAGAGGATGATTGAGCATTGTGCATAAATGGGAGATGAACTAGATAAAACCACGTGGAATGTGAAATCATCACGTCTTTAAATCAGTCATATTATTTCTTGATCAGTCATTTTCCCCACCTTTAATTATGAGCAGTTATAAAAGAAACCATTAAGTACCACCATTGTGGTTTACTCAGTGATGCTCTATATTCATTTTTGCATTAAACCACATGTATTTTCCACTGACTAGAAGCAATCCTACTCATACCAAACTGCAGGAATTTTAACTTTAGACATCTACTTAAACAAGAAGAATTCTTTAGAAATTGATTTATCCATTTATTGGTGATGCTCTCTATATTGTCTTAGTTTCTTATCAACCATGCAAGAAAGAAAAGAACGGAATTGAAGAGAATTGAAGAGCAAAAAGAGAAGAAAATATTAAACTTTCATTATTGGAATTGAATTATGCACAAAGGCAAAGTCCAAAGAATTTATACAAAGGAAAATTGGTAGTTGCTTGAAACTCAAGCTACTATTTAAAGTAAAACTAATTCTAACTACAATAATCGAAAACTATCTAAGAGTGAATACCATTAACTCTTAGCTTAGGTATAAGGTAGAAAACGTGAAATTCGAATGTCGAGTTTGGAAGAATCACCAATGTGTTGAAAGAATGATTGTTTTTTTTTAAGAATAATGCTCAAGTAGAATACCACCTTAGTTTCTTGGCATAATGAAATATGAGCAATTTTGGTAAAGAATAATAAGAGAAAAAATGAGATGAAATATGAGCAATTAATGCCTGAACAGGATGTTGTTTCGTGGAATGCAATGTTGTCTGGGTATGTGCAGAATGGGTATGTTGATGAGGCGAGAGAGGTTTTTGATAGCATGCTGGAGAAGAATTCAATTTCGTGGAATGGGTTGCTTGCTGCTTATGTACAAAATGGGGGGATTGAAGAAGGTCGTCAATTGTTTGAGTCAAAATTGGATTGGGATTTGATTTCTTGGAATTTTTTGATGGGTGGGTTTGTGAATTAGAAGAGATTGGGTGATGCTAGGAGGCTTTTTGACCAACTGCCTTTTCGGGATGATAATTTGTGGAATACTATGATTTCGGGTTATGCACAGGATGGGGATTTGTCAGAAGCTAGGAGACTGTTTGAGGAATCTCCTTCACGAGATGTCTTCACATGGACATCAATGGTGTCTGGATATGTGCATAATGGGATGTTGGATGAAGCCATAAGAGTTTTTGATGAAATGTGTGAAAACAATGAGGTTTCGTACAATTCAATGATTGCGGGTTATGTGCAATGCAAGCAAATGGACTTGGCGAGGGAATTGTTTTAGGCAATGCCTTTTCGGAGTATAAGTTCATGGAATACCATGGTTATTGGCTACTTCCAGAACGGTGGTATAGATCAAGCTCGGAAGTTGTTTGATATGATGCCTCAGCGCGATTCTTTATCTTAGGCGGCTATCATAGTTGGTTATGCTCAGAATAGTCACTATGAAGAGGCTTTGAACATGTTTGTAGAGATGAAACGAAATGCAGAAAGTTTGAACATGGCTACATTTAGTTGTGCTTTGAGCACATGTGCTGATATTGCTGCTTTGGAGTTAAGGAAACAAGTTCAGGGGCAGGCGGTGAAGACAGGATATGAGACTGGCTGTTTTGTGGGGAATGCACTTCTAGGAATGTACTTTAAATGTGGTAGTATAGGTGAAGCTTATGATGTCTTTGTAGGAATAGAAGTGAAGGATATTGTCTCTTGGAACACAATGTTAGCTGGTTATGCTAGGCATGGATTTTGCAAACAGGATTTAACAATATTTGAGTCAATGAAGATGGCAGGTCTTAGACCTGATGAGATTACCATGGTATTTATTTTATATATTTCATATGCATTTAGGTATTATTTAGAGCTTATCTCTAACTTGAAGTTTTGCGCCCTTATATTGTTGTTTTGAATTATGAACAGGTGTTTCATTTCTACATGTAACAACATTTTGCTTAATCTTCTTTTAATCATGTTTCAAGTTGGTGTTCTTTCTGCTTGTAGTCATACTGGCTTGACAAACAGGGGAGCATAATATTTTTACTCAATGGACAAGGATTACGGTGTAATGCCAACTTCAAAACATTATACTTGCATGATTGATCTTCTTGGCATAGTTTGATGCTTTGAAGAAGTGCTGAACTTGATGAAAAAAATGCATTTTGAGCCAGATGGTGCAGCTTCAGGAGATCTACTAGGGGCATGCCGGATTCATGGCAATACTGAACTAGGCGAGAAGGCTGCTGAGATGGTTTTGAAGATGGAACCTCATAATACGGGAATTTATGTCCTTCTTTCAAATTTATATGCAGCTTCTGGGAGATGGGTTGATGTTGGTAAGATGAGATAAAAAATGAAGGATGTTGGTGTGCAGAAAGTACCTAGGTATAGTTGGGTTGAGGTACAAAAAAACATTCATAAATTCACGGTTGGGGATTGTTTCCACCCTGACAAAGCTAGAATATATGCTTTCTTAGAAGAGTTAGATCTAAAAATGAAACTTGAGGGGTATGTTTCTTCGACAAAACTGGTTTTGCATGATGTGGAAGAGGAAGAGAAGGAACATATGCTCAAGTATCACAGTGAGAAATTAGCTGTCGCATTTGGTATTCTGACTATACCGGCCAGTAAGCCAATACGCGTCATAAAAAACTTGCGCGTATGTGAAGATTGTCATAATGCCATCAAATACATATCCAAGATTGTTGGACGGCTGATTATCCTAAGGGATTCTCACCGCTTTCATCACTTTAACGAGGGTACTTGTTCTTGTGGGGATTATTGGTAAGAGTGGAGACATGGCAAAAATTAACCTTATAGATAGTTATTTGATGTACTCTCTGGGCCTATTGATATGTGAATGAAGCACTGAGAGGTGCATTATGGCTGCAATGTTCAATATGGAATTAGTATTCATGTGAATGAATCAATCCGACAAAGAGTTATCCGAAAATTTGGGCAACTGGGACTACTTCAGAATGACAAAGATGTATGATCATCTGATGGAAGGTTGAAATCTGTCATCTCATTGAATTATATCACAGAATACAAATCACATGGAATTTACAAAGATTGCACGGGATGCAAAGAATAACTCAGTAAGCTGAATTATCAGATAGTTAGAAACATGCTCTCAATGAAATATTAGGCAACTCGTCAATATACTGATTCCCATTATAAACAGTATACAATGTGATTGATGCCTTTATATGTTTCTTTTCTTTACTACCAAGTTATAGTGATGTTGAATTTTTATCATTGCAATTTTGGGTGTTTTTCTTAGACAATTTGTTTTTCCTTTCATTTAAGTTATCATTGATTGTATATTTATTATTATTTTTTATTTCAGTTTTTATTGGGTTTTATTTATTTGCCGTGTATACATATATATTATTTTTAAATATGTTGTGGACTACTTTTTATTAATCAATTTGAAGTAATTATTAGTTATAAATATCTTGTGACTGGATTTTTTTTGGGTTGACTATGAATCAGTTGCACTAAAAGCTTATTATTGTGATGATATATTATTAGGGGTCACCTAAATGTTTGCACCAACAAATTTACGAGTTTAATCAAGATTGACTTGACATGAAAGTTGTTCATTTTTACATCAGAACGTTTAAAAGGAGGAGGAACACTTTAAAAGTAGAAGACAAGGAAGAACAAAGGATTGGATTAAAAGGAATTTGATTTGGTTATCTTTTTTATATGAAAAAGAATTTGATTTGAATATAACACCTTTACTCATATTACAGTCATGGAGCATGAATCTCTTAGATAAAATAATTAATCTTAGATAAAAGTACATAAAGACCCTAAATTATATATTTTTTGCAAATATGCAAATGAATTATTTTTTCTTCTGATTATTCATTAAACTTTAACTTAGTGTAGCCGTCGTTTTATAAATATATTATTAAATTATACATAAACAATAAGAAAATTGTTACAATCAAGCTCACAATAGTAGAAATATAACAATGTTTGATAGCCGTAAATTATTAGTTAAAAGTGATCAGTACAATAATACTATTAAATATACAAAAATTAAATTAAATTAACAATCGGAATTAAAAAAGTGCATTGATTAAAATTTTCTTTGCTGTTAATTTAACAATATCTTTATACGAAACCAATTTTACTAGTAGATAAAGTTTAAGGAATAATTATGATGAAAAAATAGTTCGTGGTGCTTATTTACAAGGAGAATAAAGTATCTAATATTTCCTCATACCAAGAGATAACTTATATCATATAACCAGTGAAAGTATGACATGAGCATAGATTTTCTCTTAATTTTATATTCTTTGCATTTAGTTTTTGTCTCTCTCTTAGTTTCTTCTCTCTCTTCTTACTATATCGTCTCTTAGTTTTTTTTCCCTATTCTTACTGTACCCTCAGGCCTCAACTCATCTAATTGTAAGATCATGAAAAAAAATGTATTCATTAATTATGTAAAAATTGTATATATGGTGTGAGTCATTTATCATTCAAATTCAATAATTATTGATTTTTCAAAAAAATAATAATAATATAAATGAATAGTAAAAGATATGCTGATTATGTATAAATTTTTATATTGACAGTGCATAAATATTACATTATCGTAATATTCAACTTCACATGAAATACTACCATTTTTACCTATTTAGTTTAGTAAGATTGTTTTACAAATAAGATGTTGGTCTAATTGTTTAAATGCTAATAGATTATCAAATGGAGATCATTTGTCCCAAAAATTTGTGTCTCATTATGTATCAATCCTATCAAGAAGTGCCAATTAGTTATTAAGAAGAAAAAAAATCATAAAAACAGAAAATAAATTTTTTTACTTGTTGTAATATAATGTGATTAGTTTGAGACATTAAGACATGAATTTTTTGGGACATATAATCTTCATCATAGGTTCTCAAGTATCAAATTAAACTTGATTAAATATTCAATTGATGAGAATCACCATTGTTGAATGAGATATAACACCCAAAAAGAAATTCATCATCATCTCCTTTGATTTTCTGGAAGATTTGGGTTACATAAATGTATATGGTAAAACATGTACGTCTTGCTTTTTACAACATACCCATTGAATATACACTCATAGGCTCTATGAGGTTAACTCTCTAGAGACATACCATCAGAAATGATTTCATGAACAATTCTGTGTATCTCATTAGACTGAGACTCTACTGATTTATCATCAGTCATCTGATACTTGAGGTAGCTGCTAACAACATACTTTTTAGTCTCATCTTCCTCAGTATCATATTTTTATCTCAAGTGCATACCAAATTAATTTGGCAAACTTGTATGAGATGTACTTATCATAGAGACAATCAGGCCACCCATTCAAAATGAAGTTATTACACAAGTAATTACTTTCATTATAGAGAGCTATTTCAATAGTCAATTTATTCGTTTCCTCTTTTTCAGCTTTTTTCGACATCATTGTGATATCGGTTTTTAGAATGTGGGCAACTTTTGTCATAGTGAGGAAATGTTTTATCTTATGTTGCCACCATTTGAAATTTGTCACATCAAACCGAAATGGTTTGTTTAGGTCAAAGTTGTTCGGTCCAGTAATATTATCTACAAATGTCATTGCAATAGAAACATCTTAAAATTATTGTTACCGTAGCTTGCAACAATTATAAATGGCACGAAATAATACTTACTAGCTGAGTCACGACCGAGTCGCTGTCTTTAAGGCGTTTTGTGGCACTGCCCAAAATGTGCAAGAAAACTATCAATCACGCCATCCCTAGGATAAAACAATTCAAATCTCTAATATCGAATTCTTACTAACATTGTAAGAACCAATGTCGAATACACCCGCCATAATATGACTACTAGTGCCAATTCTCGAAATTCCCACAATATGGCTAATAGTGTCAATTCTTGAAATTCCCACAATATGGCTAGTGTCAATTCTCAAAATTCCCACAATATGGCTACCTGTGCCAATTTTTTTCCCACAATCTGACTACCAATGTTATTTCTCGAAATGCCCACAATATGACTACTCGTTCCAATTCTTCCCTCAATAATGACTACTAGTGTTAGTTCTCGAAATTCCTGCAATTTGGCTGCTTGTGTCAATTCTTAGTACCAAAGAAAGAAATGAGGAGAAGTTTGCTGGAAATGCATCAACAGAAAATAAAGAGGGAGAAATTTTTTGAATGAAAACGCATTGAACTTGGGGCCAATTATAATGATGGGAGAAAACCTCTATTTATAACATGAGATTTTTTTCAAGTTCCTCATCCTCCAATGTGAGACTTGAGAGTTGTTTTTTGAAAACTCTTCTATGTGGAACTTGAGAATTTTTTAGATTTCACACCCAAAAATTTCCACTAATAGCATTCAACAAACAAAGTTCCAACATCTATAATTTTGTAATTTGCAAATGTTTTGCTACAAAAATAAAATTATTTGTCACTGAAGCGGTCTATACTAAGTGTAATAATAATTTGGGCCATTTTTTTCACTAATAGCTAATTTTTTGGTGTACTCATACGGATAGAGATCACCTGTTCTACACGGTGTCCCACTTCATGTCCCAAGCTAATCATAATGCTTTTTTTTATTACATTTTGTTTTTAAATTTTTTATTTTATCCATATGTTAATATATGATTGATTTGAGACAGAGAATATGGCACCATTGGGAACAGATGATCTCCATCTTACTCATACCTAACTGTTCAAATTTATTTAAACGATAGATTATGTCTCATGTGTATTTTTAAACTAAAGTAGTTGAGATATCATACGTACATATATGTGTGAGCGCAATCCTTTCTCACATAGGAAAATGATCACTTGTCCTACAATTTTCTTGTCATCGTGTCCCCAACCAATCAAACTTCACAAAATAATATTAAAATATTAATTTTTTATTTTATAACTTTTGTTTTTAAATAAATGGAGTTTTTTCATTGATTTGGTACACCAAACGGAACATGAATTAGACATGTGATCCTCATCCTCTTAGTAGCTATAAGCCATAAATTTATTAAAAACAATCTATAGATTTTCTATTGTGTGGATTGGAGAATCGTGGGGATTACAAGGATGCAGCCAAGTTCTTGTAATTTAATTAATTAACGTTGTTCTAAATGTAGATAAGATCGATCCTCCATAAGCTATCTTCCCCTAACACATTATATAAGTGAAAAACAAACAAAATTTAGCAGAAATTTAGGTCAAATAAATATAGTTACCATATATGATTAAATAAGTACTATTAAAAACTTTAGGTTAAATCTTAGATTGAAGTTCTCACGTGACTTTCCTAATGTAACAATAAAGGAAATGTTATTGTACATTTGTATGCCAATGATGAAATAAAGGTATTAATCATGACTATTAGAATTTGAATATGGAATGATAGTGTAAAGGAAAAGAAATGTTATTCTTATTGATCATTAACCATGATAAACATGGCTTTATATAAGGATACAATCGGGTAGCTTAAGTTCCAAGAAACAAAGCTAACAAACTCCTAACCCTCATAACTAACAAAACTAACTTATACAAAATGATAAACACATGTGTAACATAATAAACACATGTGCCAAAATAAATATGCTCAACTACAATTCTATTCTTCTAGAGAATTACAAACATAATGCATAATTGAGTCATGTGCCTAATGCTAAGACACTTTACCAAGACAGAGTGCAGGAACGGCTTGGTGCTTCTACTAATGTGCCTTGGTGCAATGTTGACTGATGCATCATGCAGAGTCTGATGCTATGAGTGCACCAAGTCTGGTGCACTAGATGCGCCAAGCCAGGCCAATATTGATGCCTCTATTGCGCCAAGTTCGTGCACTTGATGCGTCAAGCCATGCCAACTCTGATGTTCCTGATGCGCCAATTATGGTGCTCCTGATGCGCCAATTCTGGTGCTCCTGATGCGCCAATTCTGGTGCTCCTGATGCGCCAAGGCTGGTGCTCCTAATGTGGCAAGCCTGACTGAGATCCTTATGCTACTAATGCGCCAATTCTGTGTGTTCCTGATGCAGCACTAGCAAGACTGAGTAGAAACATGATCCTACATTATGTTTATTACTATCCCTCAAGCTGGAGAGTAAATGTTTATTACTCCTAGCTTGGGCAGAAGGGAATGGAACAAGTTAGGCTCAAGAGTTTTAGTAAAAGGTAATAAATGAAATAACTTGCTTTGAATTCTTTCTCTTACAACATGACAATCAATTTCAATATGTTCAGTTATTTTCATGAAAAACTGAATTAGTAGCTATATGTCTAGCAGAATTGTTATTACAATAAAGAATGGTAGGTGTTTTAAAAGGAACACATAAATCTTCCAAATGGTAGGTGTTTTAAAAGGAACACATAAATCTTCCAAAAGATAGGTTAGCTATTGAACTTCACATGAAGCAATAGCTAAAGCACGATATTCAGCCTCAGATGATGATCTAGAGACTGTGTTCTGTTTCTTTGATTTCCAAGAAACCAAGGAATCACCTAAAAACATGCAAAATCTAGAGATGGACTTTCTAGTATCAGGGCAAGTGGACCAATCAGAGTCATTGTAGTATGTTCATTCTCATATCACTTCACAACTTGCTATTACTCATTGAACCTATTTCCTGGGATCTCCAGTCAGTTAGGTTGGGTTACCATCATGAGGGATCAGCGTTCTAAGGGCAATAGTCTCATACTCTTAGTAGTATTATGGACTTTCTCTCTAGTTAGTCGTTTCGTCAAAGGATCTGCTTCTTAGTGCGTACATGATCTACTCTAACAACTCTTGTAGAGAGTAACTCTCTAATGGTGTTATGTTTATGACGAATTTGTCGTTTCTTACCGTTATAAAAGTGGTTCTCAATTTTTGAAATAAATGTGGTACTATCACAATGGATCAAGACAACTGTTATCAGTTTTTCCCATAGGGGAATGTCAAGCTAGCTTCTCAGCCAACTTGCTTCTTCACTAACTATTGCTAGTGCTATCATCTCAACTTTCAAAGTTGATTAAGCTAAAATAGTTTGTTTCTTGTTAGACTCTAGATAGTCCATCTAATTATTTATGGCTTCTTGCCACAAATTAACATCCAAAGAATTCAAAACTTCTTGGAAAGTTGATTGATTCTCCTCAAATATATAGACAATATAATCATAACTCTCTAACAGTTGTTGCTCTCTTACTTCTTCTATGTTCTATTTCAAACCTTTCATTTTTATCATTATCTCTAATCACAAGTATATGACTAGTTGATGTGCCCCCACTATTCCTCAATTTAAAAGAGAAATTCTTTTTCGTTGAAATCATCATCATTAGACTCAATGATTACTTTTGCGATAATGTCATAAAACATGTACGTCTTGCTTTTTACAACATACCCATTAAATACACATTCATAGGTGTGAACACTCACTTTTGTCCGACCTTTACTTTTATCTTGTGCAAGACTCAATGAAAAATAAAACATGGTTTCATGATTTGAGTAAGCATTCACATAATTAAGTATGATATGATTCGTAGCGTGTAAGGCCCAAAAATCAACTACATTAATTTAGAACATGATTTTGACATTTTTTTAAAGAAAGAAAAGTTTGTTGTATGATTACAATTTTACTAGCAGCAGACAATAACTTTTATATTGGCATAATCATCTAACAACCAATTACAACAAATAAGGTATACAGACATGTTTGAAGCCATCAAATACAAACTATACAAAAGCAGCTTTGAATATCCACAATTAGAAATTACACAAGGGACCTTTATCCATCATCATCCTCCTAAAGCACGTAAAAACCACAAGAGGCGCTTCAAGCATATGGAAATGTCCAAGGCAACCCAGAGAAGGCTGTGTTAGGCTATGATGTTCGGGAAAAAGGGTGCTACCCATAGTTGTGTAGATGATGCACGTGTAGCAATAAAACTTGTTCTTGCCAAGATCGAGCATGGTGTTGGTAGAGTAATTCATTTGGTTGAAGAGCCTATCCTTGAAATTGAGATGGCAAAGCTTCTTCTTCATGGGATACCAACCAGTGTGAACAGTGATGAACTACATAATGCTCTTCGTGGATACTTCACAATAGAACTGGAGAATTCTAAGAAAGGTCGAAGAGAGAAGTATTCTGCCTTTGCAATTATTAAGAACCCACAAGTTGTTACTGGATCTGCACTTGAACCTGAAAAATCAGCATTAAACCTAGTGAGAAAGAAGCCAAATAGCATTGTTAGAATAAACCACACCAGCACTAAATGATCCAACCAATAGTCATCAAGCAAGACTTGAAGATGTGGTTTTAGTAACAGATGCAAATCAAAAGCCATGGTCTGATGATATGCTTATTTTTCAGTTACACACTAGGTCAGTTAAGAGTTATTTTTCAGTTACACGACGGCCAGTAATGAATTTTCAAAACAGAATCTCAAAGGATGATAATGAGGGGTGCAAATCAGAGGTTATAGCACAGTTACACAAACATACAGTCATAATCATCAATAATGAGCAGTTTCAATAATCAGAAAACAAAAGGGTTGTGTACGTTTCTAATTATTATTTGGTCAACCAAAAGGTCCTTAAAATGACCATTATAAAAGAGACAGAACATACACTGGAATCAGGGGGACCCGGGTAGATAGAGCATAAAAACAAACCCTACAACCTAGAGAGAATACCCAGGCATATACATAGTACCATCAGAATATACCTACAATCCATATAAACTTGCATCCAGTGTTTATTACAAAAAATCACAGAACACTCACAGATTACACACCTACAACACAATAGTTATCTATCACACATGTGTAACACACAAAGGCCATAAAAGAGAGTATAACAACTCATACATACAACGGAAAACTAGAGCATCCTACATCGTAGCGAATAAAAAGCAACACTCAGAAGGAACAAAAGGGAAAAGGCATAATTCAAGTAAGTCACTTATCTTTTTTCGTTCAAATACGTACAAACGGAAACACATTTCAGTCATTGTATATCAAAAGAGATATACCTCATACATTCAAAGCTAGATTACAAAAGAGAGTAGATAAAAGGAGTATGTTAATAAATTCTATACCGACCTAGTACCAATAGATGAACATACCGAATCCAGAATACGTTCTAGCTTAACCGATGTGGCGTATATCCTTGGTACCCCCTAACCAGTTCGGAATCAGCCATTAATGGCTCTATCATTGCCACACCGAAAAGAAGCCATAACTCACCATCTTCTTTACCCATTTCGAATTAGAGATACTTCCGGTTAAGGACTTCACAAACCGTCGTCGTGATATGAACCCTGTGATGACTAAGAGAAGAAGAACTCGCGAGGATACATCATCGCGTTACTACCGGCAAACGCCCAAGTCACCACCGAAGAAAAGAAAAGGCGGGGAATTTCATTTAATCCACCTCGAAAAAGAAGAGATTCTCTTCGTTGATTCGCTCCATATTCGCAACTACCACGCTTCCCCTGCACCGGCGAGAGTGAAGTTGTGCACAGGGAGACAATAAAAAAAATATAACTTAATAAAATGTCAATTGACAATAATAATAACCTGAGAATAATTTAAACGTTCAAAAATAAAATTATTATAAGACTATGTTTTTCGTCGTCTCTAAATTATTAATTCTATATATGTAATTAATAAACTATTTTATCACTAAACTCTATATGAATAAATAATTAGAAATTATTATTAAATAAATTAATTATGGAATTTTTATAGTAAGGTCATGGTTCGAGTTGTCTCTAACTTCTCCGGAAATGAGAAGAAGGTCTGTGACCAACACTGTCTCTAAACTATTAATTCTATATATATAATTAATAAACTACTTTATTATTCAAATTCTATATGTATGGATAATTTAAAACTATTACCAAATAAATTTCATGAGATTTTTATAGTGAGGTTATGGTTCGAGTTGTCTCTAACTCCCCCGAAAATGAGGAGAAGGTCTACGACCAACATCATTTCTAAACTATTAGTCTAATTGAATCAAAACAATTATATATTAACCAATTCAATAAATTAATACTCCCAAACCTATAGGTATTTTCTAAATCACTAACAATCAACCAAATTAGCTAAACAATTTTCGAACCAGAATTATGTAGTCTTGATTTCCCTATTGCACCCGGGGATACGTAGGAGCAGGATAACCTCTTGTCAGACACAAATAAAAAGAATAAAAATATTATGTTTTACTAATTTAATTTCTAAATAAATAATTTTTAAGGGTATAAAAGTTCATTTGATTAGCGTGGGTACCGTTTTAATACGGGCGGACGGGGTGCTAATACCTTCCCCGATCCGTAATCGACTCCCGAGCTCAGAATCTCTGTTTAAAGACCATTTTATCCAAATCAGGCATAATAAGAGTTTTCTACGTTTTAACTGCAAAAAACGTAGTGGCGACTCCAAATCAATCGGAAGAGGTAGAATCCGAGTTCTCCTCTCCCTAAGTCGCAGGGCCAGTCTTCCAACCCAAAATCAAGTCGCGACAATAGGCTCCATGAGTTTAACTCTCTAGAGACATACCATCAGAAATGATTTCATGAACAATTCTGTATATCTCATTAGACTAAGACTCTACTGATTTGTCATCAGTCATCCGATACTTGAGGTAGCGGCTAACAGCATACATTTTAGTCTCATCTTCCTCAGTATCATATTTTTATCTCAAGTGCATACCAAATTAATTTGGCAAACTTATATGAGCTGTAGTTATCATAGAGACAACAAGCTACCCATTCAAAATGAAGTTATTACACAAGTAATCACTTTCATTCCAGAGAGCTATTTCAATAGTCAATTTATTCGTTTCCTCTTTTTCAGCTTTTTTCGACATCACTGTGATATCGGTTTTCAGAATGTGGGCAACTTTTGTCATAGTGAGGAAAACTTTTATCTTATGTTGCCACCATATGAAATTTGTCACATCAAACCGAAATGGTTTGTTTAGGTCAAAGTTGTTCGGTCCATTAATATTATCTACAAATGTCATTGCAGTAGAAACATCTTAAAATTATTGTTACCGTAGCTTACAACAATTGTAAATGGCACGAAATAATACTTACTGGCTGATTCACGACCGAGTTGTTGTCTTTAAGGCTGAGTCACGACCGAGTTACCGACGAAATCATATTTTGAAAAACCATGTTTGAATGTGTTTTCGGTTGTCAAAAAGGGAAAAATTGGTATTCTGTCCAAGTCTCTGTCGCTTGGGAGAGCATAGTCTCGCTTGGGCGAGGGACTGGGCGAGGGGAAGTTTTGGTTCTGGAACTCCCTCGCCCGGACGACAAAGTTTCGCTTGGGCGAGCAAGGGCCTCGCGTGGGCGAGAACGCCCAGGATTTTAATGAGTTTTGTAACTTTCTCGCTTGAGCGAGAAGAGGTCTCGCTTGGGCGAGTAAAGGCCTCGCTTGGACGATAAAGCCCAGGATTTTAAGAAGCCTCTGGAACTCTCTTGCTTGAGCGAGAAGAGGTGTCGCTTAGGCGATAGTTCCTTCGCCTGGGCGAGAAAAGCTTCAGTTTATTTGAGATTTAAAGATGAATTGTCGCTTGAGCGACTAGTTCCCGTTTGGGCGAGGGACAGTGTGGAAAGATTGAAATGAAATGATGTTGTGAACAATGTGAGGAACCCGGGTAGGGTGTGTTGAGATATAAAGGTTGTGGAATGGTATCATGGCTTAGATGAGAAGCATGACTCCACAAAAGTAAGAAAGCATTGTTTGTATTTATGCCTTGTTGGGCAAGTATCTGACTTGAAGTCGTGAACTAGGGGGGTACCCTAGTAAGGATACATGATATCACCAAACAACGATCGATCGACCGTAAGAGGCTTGGTCATGTGACCGCCCAGGAGTATTCGGTGATGGGTTGTTGTGATTGAGATGTTAACTTGAGCATGTACGGTTGATGTACTATCGGGACCCACGAGAAGCATTCCTTGTCGGGAGATGGCTTAAGGATGGGCCGATCATGTGCTTGATTAATACATTTGCATTTGATTCTAATTAAGAATGCATTGCATTGTGACCATGAAGTAGTGGAGAGGAAATGACGGGACGTCTTCGAGCACCGTGAAGTAAGCAGGGACGGCACTGATTGGACGGTGATTCGCCAACATTGTCTTGAGGGAGAGTCTGGGTGAGACGAGTCCCTTGTATTCCTGGGGAGGTACCGTGTTGGATCGGACAGTTCTCACAGGCCAAACTAGGTACTCTCTGACAACCTCGGGATTGCATTCGAGATCGATGAGGGATGCCTAGAAAGCGTTTGTACGACCTAGGTCCGGGTAGGACTGTTCCTGAGGGAACCGATCGATCTATTTTTAATTCCTTGCGAGGATATGTTATTTCGGGTGCGTACAAAGCGGCTTGGTACGGGATCTGTAGTCTCGATTATTTCCGATTAGGATGTTGGATGGATATTGGTGTAAGGTGGATAATCATGACATATCATGCATACATTATCATTGTGGAAGTGAATTCCCACCTATGAACTACAAGTGTTGTGTATTCCTACGTTTATGCATGTGATATGATTATGAATAGAATGTTGATTATATTAATGGATATATTGGTAATGTTGAAAATAAATGG
>NC_032028.1:6432707-6435190 GCF_001865875.1 Lupinus angustifolius | reverse complement strand
GGATATATTGGTAATGTTGAAAATAAATGGTAAGTTATGTATTACTTCATGATGTTTATGATAACTGATGAATTATATGCTAAAATATATTTTATGTCTCAGTGTGATATTCTGAGTAAGTCCACGCCGTCAATGAATTTATGTTCATTAGATGTCTTACTCTCTCTGCTGTATTTTCCTTGTTTGTATATGTTTGCTATGCAGATGTCCAACAACAACAGTCACATTCGAGGTTATCACTTCACCATGTTGCTGATGGGACAATGGAATAGTGATGGGTACAGATACACATACGCAGGCCCCTGTGGCCTGTCGTTGCACATGATGTGCAATGGGTCATCGATGATGATCCCTCAACTTGACGCCTACATTGACACTTCTTTCACCTTGGGTGTGCAACGGGTCATCGATGATGATCCCTCAACCTGACACCTACATTGACACTTCTTTCACCTTGCTGCCAAGGGGGCTAAGGTCTCCAGAGAATGGACTTCGATACCCGCCAGTTAGGAGTGATGTCACTGTTCCCTTCCACGGTCGGAGGACGTGGTCAGATTGTTTGGGTGCTCCGTCATCTAGTAGAGCCACGAGGAGCCGTGTTCTCGGGGGAGGTCCCTGCAAGAAGACTCTGGTTTTGAGAATGTCATCCCCTCCGAATTATGCTGCGGGGTTATGGCATAACGAAGTGAAAGAAGAGGAAGAGGAGGACGAGGTCATTGAACTCGTAAATGTAGAGAGTTCGGTGGAGGTGATCGACCTCGTGTCTAACTCGGAAGATGAGGAGGACCCGAGTGAGGGGTCCAACATTCCTGGAATCTTCTGAGTCAGCTTGTGGGCTCGTCGATATCCCCTTTTGTTTTTGGTAGGGGGCTGTGTTTCTTTTTTATTTTGTTTGTATATGTTAGTGGCGATGTAGTTTCCACCTTGTTGACTTAGTTTGTATGAACTAATTCTGACTTAACCGATTATATGCATTATGTTATTCAGGAAATTGTGAATCAGGTTAAGTTATCATTCGATAACGATAAGTTGATTTTCCGCATTCGAGTTACTTAAAGTGATGTCCCGGAAAAGGAAGGTTTTGAAAAGGAAACAATTTTATAGCACCAATTCAAAAAAAGATTTTACCCATTTTTCTGCAATGTTTTTGAGAAGTATTTTTTCGGGGCGTTACAACATGGTATCAGAGCGGCTCTTTCCTATTCGGCCTGGGCATGGCCTTACATGCTTTCTTGTGTGACTTTGTGTGATAGTTGTTTATTTGAGTATGATTATTTGATTGTCGTTGGAGTTCGACGATGGAGGTTTTTAATGAGAAGAGTATCTCACATAGTTTAAATGTATGGTTAATAAGATGGCTGGAAGANNNACCGCAAACCTGGACTTCATGGCGGCAATGACCGCAGCATTCCAAGGTGTAAATGCTAATCTACATCAGCTGAATCAGCAACAGCACCAGGCTTAGTCGTCTCAAGGGTCGACTCAGTATAAGGGGCTGGACGAGTTCTGTCGTCGTCAACCCCCAAGATTTGAAGGAGGATTTGCACCTGAGGCTGCAAATGAATGGATTGAAGAGCTGGAAAAAATCTTTCGGGCACTCATGTATACCGATAAACAGAAGGTTACCTATGCTACTTACATGTTGAATAAGGAAGCAAATAGCTGGTGGGAGTTTACCAGGAGGCAGATAGAGCATGAGCATCAGATGGTCAGTTGGACCACATTCAAGGACAAGTTTCTGCAGAAGTATTTCCCTGCTGATATGAAGACGAGGAAGGAAATGGAATTCCTCAAGCTTCAACATGGGAGTTTGTCGGTGGGAGAGTATGCCGCCAAGTTCAAAGAATTGGCGAGGTATGCCCCACATTACAATGAGATTGGGAACGAAAGGTCGAAGTGCGCTAAGTTCGAGGATGGACTTAAGCCCGAACTGAAGGTGATGTTTGTTCACCAGCAAATACCAGAGTTCGTGACTCTGGTCAACAAGTGCAGGCTCTACGAGAGAGCGTTAGAGCGAGGAATGCGACACTGAAAAGTGTTGTATCACCTCCAACATGGGTCAGTCCACAGAGAAGTGGTGGACAGGGGTTTGGAAAGGGAAGGCCCTTCAACTGCAATCAAAAGTCTGTTGCGTCTTCTTCAGGAAGTCATTAGATGAGCTTTCAGCCTTATAATAACAGAGGCTTCAGACTAGGAAACAACAACAACCGCAACAACAACAACAACAACCGGATGAGTTCGTTTGTTGGGAACTATAATCAGACTGCGACACCAGTGTGTCCCAAGTGTAAGGGAAGGCACTTTGGTAACACTTGTGTGACTTGTTTTCATTGCAATGAGGTAGGGCACTACAAGTCCTCATGCCCAAAGCTAAAAAGGGAAGCAGTGAACTCAGTGCAGGCGGCACGACCCAGGGCTCAGGGCAGAGTGTTCACGATGAGCGGAGTAGAGGTCGGGGCTAACGCAGATCTCATTCAAGGTAC
>NC_032028.1:6427509-6432607 GCF_001865875.1 Lupinus angustifolius | reverse complement strand
CAGTTATCGTGTCAACCGTGTGTTCCCAATGTCCGATAACCTTAGAAAGCCGAGTATTTTTGGTGGACCTGATATGTCTACTCTTATCCTAGTTAAATATCATTTTAGGGATGGTCTGGTTATCTAAAAATCATGTTCTTTTGAATTGTTTTAGTAAGACTTTAGTGTTTAGTGAACCTATGGAAACCAGTAAACCCAGTTATGAGGCTAAAAATACATCTGCCAATGAGATGAAGAAGTTGTTGAAGAACGGAGCTCAGGTGTTTATGATGTTGGCTTCATTGGAAAAGGAAGGTAGAGTAGAGATTCAGAGCCTACCTGTAGTCAGAGACTTCTCCGAGGTATTTCTGGAAGACATTCTTGGATTACCTCCAGTAAGAGAGATAGAGTTTTCTATCGATCTAGTTCCTGGAACTGGACCGATCTCTATCGCTCCTTATAGAATGGCACCGTTGGAGCTAACAGAGTTGAAGAAGCAGTTGGAAGATCTGCTACAGAAGCAATTTGTGAGACCTAGCGTCTCACCGTGGGGTGCACCAGTGTTGTTTGTCAAGAAAAAGGATGGTAGCATGAGGTTGTGCACCGATTACCGACAACTGAATAAGGTCACCATCAAGAAAAAGTACCCATTGCCGAGGATTGATGATCTGATGGATCAACTGAGAGGAGTTACAGTGTTTTCTAAGATCGATCTGAGATCTGGATATCACCAAATACGCGTGAAGTCGGAGGATATTCCGAAAACTGCTTTTCGGACTCGATATGGTCATTATGAATACCTCGTAATGTCATTTGGTGTAACCAATGCTCCTGCAGTATTCATGGATTACATGAACAGAATTTTTCATCCTTATCTCGACACATTTGTGGTCGTATTTATCGATGATATTCTAATTTTCTCAAAGACTGCAGAAGAACATGCCGAGCATCTGCGAGTGGTGCTGCAGATATTGAAAGACAACAAGCTTTATGCCAAACTTTCGAAATGTGAGTTTTGGCTAGAGTCTATAAATTTTCTCGGTCATGTGATCTCGGAGGGAGGAATTGCAGTGGATCTTGCAAAATGGAGATTGTAATGGACTGGAATTCTCCTAAGTCAGTAACGGAGATCAGGAGTTTCCTTGGTAACACATAAAAAAAAGTATTTAAAGATGAAAGCATAGATATTTAACCATTAAGGAGATATATATTTATTTTGTAACACATAAAAAAAGTATTTAAAGATGAAAGCATAGATATTTAACCATTAAATAATATTTCAATTTAAGGAAATAAAATAAAAATATTTTTGTATTGTTTATTTAGTTGATACCTATTTATTGTGTTCGTCAAGAACATTTATTTAAGGTGATAAAGCTAAAATTTAATCATGAAATTATTTTATATTTATTTTAAAGGAATAAATAAAAAAAATTATAGAATTATTTATTAAGGCGGTAATTTTCTTTAGTGGAAATATTTATTTACACTAGAGAAACATTCAAATAAAAATATTTTGAGTTTATTTGGTATTTAAAAAAACTAATTTTGAGGTTATGAATTGAAACTTCATTTATCAACATGATATATTTATTTTTTATAGTTAAAATAAAATAATCCTTTACGGATGAAACGAATATATGGATAGATAGTAAAAAAATATTTAACTTTATATTGCTTTTTATGAAAACTGTATTTTTTAATTTAAAAAGTACCTTAAATAAGATAAAATGGTCATCGCAGTTTAATAAAATTAAAATATTTAAACAATAAATGTATCTTTATTTTTAAGCTAAGAAAAATAAAAGTTGTAATATTTAAATAATTTTAAATTAAAAAATAAATCTTTTTTAAAAAAAATATATTTTTAAACCACTTTACCTTTTCCTTAACTTGTTTTTGATTTTCCATTTACCATTTTCCAGCTGCTGTATCACACAATATTTTAGAAAAAACTCTCTTTCTCCTCGTGACTCATGTGTGGTGTCGCTTTCCTTCGCTATATAAATGTATGTTATAGGATATTCCTAATTACCGAATTTATCCTATTTTCTCTCTCACTCCTTTGATCAGTGTCTCTCTCCATGGACTCTTACTCATCCTCGATCCTTCCTTCTTCTCCCCCTCACCGCCCTGTCGATGCCTACCCCAATGTCAACATAATCAACTCCTTCCCTAACCACCCTACTTCTCCTGCTACTCTTGCTTCTCCCCCACCACGCAATGACGACCACCCTTCTTATTCCAAGGTAACCTGATTTTATCTATTTTAAATTATCTTTTCATTTATGAGTGTTTTTATGACCTAATTTTAATTTGATTTCTTGTATTTGGGTGTGATTCAGATGATTTGTAGTGCAACTAGGGCTTTGAAAGATGAAAATGGTTCTAGCAAGATGGCTATTGGGAAGTACATCGCACAAGAGTACAAAGATCTCCTTCCTCCCAATCACGACACCTTGTTGACTCAAAACCTAAAATACTTGTAGGAGAAGAATATTCTCATTATGGTTAAAAGATCCTATAAGTTCCCAATTGCTAGATCTGACAAACCGATGTCACTTTCACTATCTTCCTCCTTCGTCTCGAGGGGACATGATTGTCTCTCAAAGCCTAATCCTGATTCAAAGTCGACTCCTCAATTGGAGCAGAATGTTGAGCCCAAATCAACTCAACTTGGGTTGAATGACGAGCGTGAATTTAGTAGTAGTGTTGCTGGTGCTACTACTGAAGTGATGAAAACGAGTAAGAGTCGTTCGTTGAAGGTTTTTGGTGAGGGAGAAGGGGTGAGTTCAACGTTGAGACTCGAAAATGGGAAAAGGGTGAGCTCAACGTTGAGACTCAAAAATGGGAAAAGGGTTCGTCATCCTCCAGCGAAGTATGAATCTTTTTTGAGTGTGGACTTAATTTTTGACAACCACAAGCAGAAGCCAAGGCGCCCATCGAACGCCCATCTGAAGCACATTGTCGTTCCCTTTGCTACTCGTAGTAATGATGGTGGTGTCCCTCCCCCTGCCGATGCTCATGAGCTTGCTCAATTTCCATCGAACTCTGTACCTATTGGCTCTCCCAAGCCTGGGGGGAGGCCTAAGAAGAATGTTGTTGCATCACCATCTATTGTTAGTGGTTCTGCTGCCTATGGTGGCGCTAAGAAGCCTGCTGTGGCGAGGAAGCCAATGAAGAAATCCATTGGAAAGCCCATGGGCCGTCCAAAGGGGATACTTTCTTACTTCTTTTAATGCTTTTTATTTTGTTTCTCTTACCCAATACGCAGCATCAATGCATTTAATTGTCATTAGATTGACATGCTCATTTGTATAAAAGTCATGGTTTTAATGTTTTTGGGTGGACACATTAAGATCCGTACTAGACTTTATTGCCTAAATTAAATATACTAGTTTTCAATTATTACCCTCTTTAATTTTGGAAATACATGCATTGAAAACATTTTGGCCCGGATGAAAAAATGGTGTTTGATTTTTGTAATAAGTTCCTTCGGTTTAGATGGTTTTTGTAATAATATAGAGAGAAGAAAAAACTCATCTCTTATTTGTATTAACTATTTGAAGATGGAAAAAATTTGTAATATTTTTTACTTGTAGTTTTGTTTTTACATTTGAGTAAAACATTACTAGCTGTAATAATTTGAGTAAAACATCGAACACTGATATTAATTTTTCTTGGGTGGACTTAGGGGTGAAGGTAATAGTAAATGAAAATATCTTAGGATGATGTTTGATGAAATCTTCTGAATTTTATGTGTGTCTCTTATAACTGATGAATGGATTATGCAATTTGATTAAGTGAATTTATGGATTTATAGAACTTATGTACAATTTGTATATCAATGTTTTCATGTAATTTGCAATTAATTTTTGTTCCCAATACACTTAATATATTTTTTCTGATGTGAATTTATGTCATTGTGTGGTTGTTGCTTGAAACTCATTTGTTTATCTTTTCTAAATTCACGAGATCCTTTATTGGAGGTAATAATAAATGAAAATCTCTTATAGTACTGTTGGTTGAGAAGTTGTGAATCTTATGTTTGTTTTGTAATGTATCCCTAAAGTTTTCACGACTTTGCAATGAACAAATGTGACATTCACACTTTTAAAATAAATGGATTATAAATTTCAAAAAAAAGAAAGATGAATGGGTTATACAGTTTTATTAAGGAACGTTATGGATTATAGAAAATATATACCAATTATATATCAATGTTATTGTGTGCTTTGTTATTATTTTATGTTCTCATTCTAGTTAATTAATATTTGCGTTATACTTAAGTGTTTAAGCAATTTTATACTTGTTGATTAACCTACATAAATTTTTTCTTTTGTAAGTTTATTAGCTTAATTGCAGTAAAATCTTTACTTTTACATCGGGATAAAACATTACTAGAGATGATAATTTGAAAAGAAAACATTGTACAGCCATATTCATTTTTTCTTGGTTGAACTATGGATTAGGGTGATAATAAATTATAATATCTTACTGTAATGTTTGTTGAAAACCTGTGATTTTATTTTTGTGTTATATGATAAGTGCCAAATATACCTAAAAATCATACACTTTTATGGCACTTATCTTAAGCATAATTGAGAAAAACCAACTTAAAACAATACTTTTTGTATAAAATGTCACAATTTATTATATTTGTGTTTGTATTGCCTTTTTATGTATTTTGTAGAAAATAAAATGAAGAAAAATAGAGAAATAATTCATGGTCAAAAAGCAACAAAAGTCAAGAAAACCAAGGTGCTCAGCCAGGCAGCTGAGCATGGAACAAGCCCCGTTGAGCTGACCTGGCCACCTACCTGACCTGGCAACCTGCCTGACCTGGACCAAACTGCTTAACCAGGCAGCTGAGCAGAACTGCTTAGCCGCTCAGCCTAGCACCAGACTAGGCCTAGCACGGTCAGAAATATGCTTGACACGGTCAGACACGAGCTTGGTAGAAGCCAAGCCGCTGAACAAGCTGCTCAGCGGTCAAACCAAGTTGCTCAGCGGAGAACCAAACTCCTGGCCAGATCAGCAAGCACCAAGCCACGTCCCAGTTAACACGGTTAGAAGCTGATGAACAAGCAGCTCAGTGGTGAAGCAGGTGCGCTGGGCG
>NC_032028.1:6427024-6427409 GCF_001865875.1 Lupinus angustifolius | reverse complement strand
TTTAGAAGTAGCTCACAATAGCTGGTTTCATAGCCCACAACTAGCTTTGGTGAGTCATGCACAAGGAGGTGACTAAGCTACTTGGTCAAGGGACCAAACCCATGCTAAAGGGTTTGGTCAGCTGCTAAGCGGTCCAGCTCAGCAGCTCAGCGGTCACGATGTGAAGCCTATAAATAGAGGCCATTTCATTCGAGCAAAGAGATTGTAATTGAGCATTTCTTCTCTAAATTCTCTCAAAAAAACACTTGAAGGCAGAATTCTCTCATTTAGGAATTCTTTCTTAGCTTAGAGTTTTTATTTTCAAGTAAGTTTTGTAATTTGTAGTTTAGAATTCAAGAGGAGAAAAGGAGAAGGCAAATGAGATGCAAAAATCAATTTTGTACTC
>NC_032028.1:6426324-6426924 GCF_001865875.1 Lupinus angustifolius | reverse complement strand
CACATTCTCATCCTCATCCTATACTCATCCTCATCCTCATTCTACTCCTCATCCTATCCTCATCGTATCCTCATTTTCATTCTCGTCATCATCCTATCCTCATCCTCGTCCTATTCGGCATCCTATCCTCATCCTCATTTTCGTCCTAATCATATCCTCATCCTCATTCTCGTCCTCATCCTATCCTTATCCTCATCCTATCCTCATCCTCTTCCTCATCCTCATTCTACTCCTCATCCTATCCTCATCCTATCCTCAACCTATCCTCATCCTCATCCTAGTCATCATCCTATCCTCATCCTCGTCCTAATCGGCATCCTATCCTCATCCTCATTCTCGTCCTCATCCTATCCTTATCCTCATCCTCATCCCCAACCTATCCTGATCCGCATCCTCTTCTTTATCCCCATCCTATCCTTATCCTCATCCTCATCCTATGCTCATTCTCATTCTCGTCCTCATCCTTTCCTCTTCCTCAACCTCATCCTACTCCTCATCCTCCTCCTCATCCTCCTCTTCATCCTATCCTCATTCTCATCTTCCTCCTATCCTCATCCTTATTCTAACCTCATCCTCATCCTCATCCTATCCACTTCCTCA
>NC_032028.1:6343575-6426224 GCF_001865875.1 Lupinus angustifolius | reverse complement strand
ATATATATATATATATATATATATATATATATATATATATATATATCACATACATAAATGCGAATGATGAATGACATTATAACTCAAACCATGAGGATTAATATCCATGAGCTCAATGTATGAATGCTCCCAATAAACTATTCAGAAATAACCGAGAGTACAGGTCCCACAACAAGCCGATTTTTGGACGCACCAAACTATTCCTCGTAAGGATATATGATCGATTTGTTCCAAAGAACTGTTCATTTCAGGACAATGTCATATCAAACACTTTATAGGTATCACTCTCATCGATCCTGATTGCAAAGATGGGTTGTCAAAGATCGTCTAGTTTGCACTATGAGAACTGTTTGATCCAATAGAATACCTCATCCAGGAATACAAGGGACTCATCTCACCTAGACTCACCCTCAAGACTTTGCTCACGAATCACCGCCATCACCATCCCTCTGAACATCTTGGAGCTCGTTCGTCTCCCGTAAATTTCCTCTATACTAATTCATTATTCATAATGAGTATGTACATTAACCAAGGTTAACCTATTAAATCTTTTAATCATTATTTTTTAATATTGACCCAACCTAAGACATCTCCCAAAGGAATGCGTTATGTGGGACCCAATCTTACGTCATCACGGAATATAGGACTAACATCCTTACCACTACGAACCATCGTTGAATATCCTGGACAACCACATGACCAAGCCTCTTATATCAGACGACCTCGCTGCATGGTATCATGTAATCCTTTTTGGGCATTGCCCTAATCATGACATCACGGTCGGAAACCTTGCCCTACATAGGTGCAAAAACAAATGTATTTGTATAAGTTTGTCAATTTTGGGCACCAAACTCAATCATCTGAGTAACGATCTTTCCCAAGTGTAAATATACTTCACACCCAAGCTAAGGCTATTGCCTAAACAATCCAAAAATCAGAAACAATAAAAAATATTGTATGTTTCTCGCTCAAGCGAGAAACTGTCGCTCAAGCGATGAACTCATCAAAATAGACTCAACTCACTTCCCGATTCTTGCCCAAGCGAGGGACTATCGCTCAAGCCACAAATCCATCAAAAATCGTTTAAAATACCTGTCTGGTCCTTGCCCGGGCGAGGTACGGTCGCTCGAGCGCCAAAAACAGGTTGTCTGGCCCTCGCCCAGGCGAGAAAGGCTCGCCCAAGTGAGGCTGGCTCACCTAGGCGAGGGATTTCTCGCCCAAGTGCCAAAAGGGGGCCTCTCTTCTGCTTCTCCATCGCCCAGTCGAGGCTGGCTCGCCCGGGCGAGGTGGTCTAGTTACCATGACCATTTTCCTCACCCTTTTAAGCTACCGGATCGAAACTCTCCGATGTTTTCGATCCCTATGCATTTTAGTTTCTCAAGTGGTGTTCCTTCATGGATAACTACCACAATACTTGATATTTTAAGCTATCCTAAACATACAACTTAAGAAAGTATCCATACAAAATCCATGCACGCAAATATTTGATTAAGTACGGGTTTTCTTAATACACAAATATAACTCCAAACATTTGAGATAGTTTAGGAGATTCAGGTGTCATATTCGGACATCACTATGTTACGATGTATTCTCTCTCACCTTAGGTTGTCACGTGCTTGATTTTCTTTACGAGAGAGTGGATTGATCGTCCAACTTCGAAAGCTTCAAAACTAAACACACAAAAACAATTTAGTGATTTGCGAATCAATTTTACATGACAACCCTAAAGTAAAAACATTGTTTAACACTTTAATCCATTTCATGAACTCAAAGACTTTCATCCATCCGGTCCAATATTCATATTTTTTAACCATCATTTATCATCGAAAGTCTTGTTCTTGATTTTCAACGTTTTCCAAGATAAGATTTTAATAAAGTTTACACTTTTATCACCTCATAGATTTATATTTTCATGGAGACTTTTTAAGCCATACTTCACCTTTGTAAGGTAAGTTTCTTAATCCACGTCCACACTTTTTAAATCAATATCTCTCAAGTTGATCTTACCACTTTAAAGTAAGTCATCTTAAGTAGATTCCATATTTTGTATAATAAGTTTTCATGGTTATTTCAACACCTTCTTGATAGTGTTGATCTCATACTTAAAACAACATTTAAAATCAACATTTCTTAAGTTATATTTACCACTTTAAAGTAAGCTTACCTTATAATAAATCAACCATCATTTACTTCATAACACTTTAAGTTTATAAAGTCAAGACTTTTATAAGTCATCTTTTATCTCAAATCATTATTTGAACTTGGAAGTCAAAGAATAACATTTACTAACCAACTTTTAACTCATAATATTCTAAAACAACATTTTTTTACAAAACTCATCTATAAACATTTTGGATTTTAAAGTTAGAAACTAATCTTTTCCTAACCGGATCTGTCCTTTTTAACCATATCTGTCCTTTTTTTATTTATTTGGACGGGTCAGATGCGCCCCTAAGTCACCATGTTAAGACAGGTCTACGGGTCATGTCGGGTCTTGCTCACTCCTACTACTTATAAACTTTTCAACATATATTTATATATATTATGTATTTAAGAATAAACTTTTAATATGAACTACATCAGCATATTGTATAATTGATTTCAAATTAATTTGAAAACATGTTTTTAATGTGTTTTATTTTACTTTTAAAAAAATTACAATATTTTATAAGCATGTGACGTTTAAAGTTCTATCTTTAAAGTTTTTAACAAATAGTTATATATGTTATATACTTAAGAAGAATATTTTAATATTAATCATATTTAAAGAGAGCGAGAAGTACTATAAGAAAGTGTGAATTGAGATAATGAATTATTTAAAAATCATAATTTCAATAAAATATTTTTTAAAATCACAATTTTAAAAAAATCACTTTTAAATAATGTTGTTTAAACTTTAAATCACTTTTAAAATAGTATTTTTAAATCATTCTTTTAAAATAAAAGATAGAGAAAATATCCGGAAAGAAACAAAAACTTGTCTAAGTGATCAAATAATTTGATGATAAGATTATCATTGATAACAGAATGAATGTCTAGACCAAAAAATTATCAACGATAACTATTCTATGTAAATCAAAATACAACACACACATAAACTTAACTTTAGTTCACACTCATTCAGATTAAGTAGCAATGAAACTGAAAAAAAAAAGAATTACTAAAATTGTAGTACAAAAAAAGTGAGATTAAGACAGTACACATATTATTACATATATTAGTTACAGTATTTTAAATTTCAGTATTTGTTGACTGTGATGGCTAAATATGTATGTGTGGTACTTTATATATAATTAAATTAGGAAAGAATGATCAATTTGGTAGTTTGGTTGTAACTTATTCACATAATGCGAATAAAAATGAAGGATTAATTTGACGATAAGACTTAGGTATATACAAATTCAATTCATACTCAAGCTTCAAAACATCTTTTTGAAACAGACAAAAGAGTGTCAACCACGATAATTGGATCGTTGAAAAAATGATTGATATGGAGCATTAAAAAACAATTATTTGAAGCATTTAAATTATAATATTATTTTAGCACTATCAAGGAAATCTTTTATTTTTTTTGGCTAAATAACTATTAGATTTTGCGGTTATGGTTGTCTCTCCTAACAATTATCGTTTTCATTAATCAAACATTTAACCTTGAAAATTAAATGTAACCTTATACCACTTGATCAACTCATTGTTGATATTTAAATTATAATATAAAGCAATGAATAACAACATTGAAATTATAAAGTTTCATCTACAATTTCAAAAGCATCAATTAATTAATGTGTATTTATATAGAAAGAGTAAAATTAAGAAATATAGAAATTATCCCCTTCAAATATTTATTTGTCTTTTAATCATGCTGTTCCATTATATAAATAGAATATACAAAGTCTCATTAGTTAATTATATTATTTATTATCATTTTATTTAAAAATATTTTTATTCATTTATTATTTATATTATTTTATTCAAAATCAAATTTATTAATAATTATGATGCTATTTTATTTTAAAATTAAATACTTTACCTATTTCTATTTAGATTAGTAATGAATAAGCCTTTCATAACATATTTTGGATATATTCTCAAGTATTTACGACCTGTCATGTAATGATTGTCATTTGTCATGTGGCTCTATGTAGTGTCTTGATAGATTTTTTTATTTATTATAAATAATCAAATTTTAAGAATATTTTCAATACAAAATACGTTTTTTTCAAAAGTAATTAGTTTAAATAATTAGATCCCCATACCAGTAATTATATTCAACTACATGGATTATATACAAAAATTATAAAATGAAGAATACGAATTGTAAAATGACACTTTTTATTGTAACACCCGAGTTCTGACATGCGACCTCCTTGATCCATGAATATACTGAGCATGCCACCCAACAGCTTAATACCACATGCAGTATTTTACTCCTCACAAAGGGGAGCCTCCCGCGACTCGAACCTATGACCTCAGGGGCAAATAATCATTATTCACATGAGTCGTTATCATTAAGCTACAGAGTAAACTATTGCATGGGGTTTTAAGCTGTTGGATGGCATGTTCGGTGTATTCATGGGTCGGGGAGGTCACGTGTTAGAACTCAGATGTTACCGATAACACACTCAGAATATTCATGAGTCTGATAGGTCACATGTCAAAACTCAGGTGTTACACGAGTCGGCAGACACGTTAGTTTATATAAAGTTAATACATCCCGCATCACTCATTTTTATTACTTATAATTTAAAAACAATAATATTTAAATATAAGTGATACAGTGACAATCTAGCTAACTCTTACGGTACATGTATTTTTATCTAATTCTTTATGAAGTGAATGTAATAATAAGAGTACAATAGACTGATACTCATAAGTTTTAGTTAAATTATATAAATCTCTCATTATTTTTTACATATACAAAAATCACTTATATTTGATATACATATGTACACCGGTTGCTTTAATAGGGAAGATGAATGTAATCTTTTAAATAAAAATGAGTGATGAATATAATTAAGTTAAACTCTACGAGATGTTAGAGTAATTTACTCTTAATTAGTTATACAATAGTTACGATAAATTAATTATTTTTAGATTTGCATGTAGAAGTTGATTATGTAAATCGCTTTAGAGTAAACAACTCATTATCATTATTTTAATACTTATCGAAGATAACTAAAGATAATACAAACAATTCAAGATCAAATAAAAATTTAATATTTATATAATAAAAATTGATAATATTGTAAATAATATCGGAATTATGTCTTTGTATTAAAATGTTATTATTAGGAAACAGTACAATATTTGAACTTGATATTCAAATATTTATTTTATTTTAATATTAATGTGTTTTAAAAGTGTTTAAGAGTGAAATAAATGGAAAAAAACTTAGTTGTTTGATTTAACAAAAAAATGGAATTCAATTTTTCACTAAGTTATAATAAATTATTATTGTCATACTTATCACTGTAGAATGTGCTAAATAATTTTTATTATTATTCTCTAGATGATGATTTACAATAATTTTAATGAGATAACAAATGCATTTTGGTTTATAACAAATGCATCAATAATTTTTATTATTATTCTCTATATAATAAATTGTAAAAAACACATTTTGGTTTTATAACAAATGTATCAATAATTTTAATGAGATATTGTTTAAATGCACAAGAAATAATAATATGAGTGGCAAATGGATATATTCAAATTCACAAATGGTCATTTTATATAAACTATTGTATGATTAATATGAATGGCAAATAGATGGATTTGAATTTGAATCATAATGAATGAGTGAATGGAAGGTGATTCATTAATAAATATAAATTTATTCAAATCATATTTTAAATTATCCAGTACATCTACAATCAAACTTAATGAATAAATTTCAATATTTCTAATTCATCAAGGTATGAATTCAAATGGATTTGGATGAATCAAATTCATTTGTCTTTTTAATAGAACTAAAAAATAATTTTGAAAAAAAACTCATTATTTTAAAAATTATAGTTTCTATAAAACATTTTAAAATCACTTAAAAAACATTTTTAATATTCAATTTTTCTGAAAAAGTGTTTTTGATTTTTTAAGAAACACTTTGTTAAAAAAAAGTGATTTTTTTAACTTCCAAATTTTCTCCTCAATATTCCATAAGCATAGGATATTTAAGGTTTTATGTGCATAGATTTTGACATATATTATGTATTTAAGAACAAACTTTTAATACTAACTATATTGACATATGTCCTATAATTGATATTAATTTAATAAAAAATCAAAGTGGGAGTAACAATAACTAGACGAAAATGAGAATTGAGATAATGAATGAACTTAAAAAACAAACAAAAAATCATTTTTGAATGTTAGTTTTTTTTGGATTGATTGAATATCTATCCAAATAGATATTCCAAAAATATCCATCAGATATAATAGATGTATTCCAATTTACTTAATACTAAAATTGTCTATTATAGTATATTAATTTAAATTTATTAGCTCTAATTGATAAATTTGAATGAATTTAATTTTATTGATTTTGAATGAATTGTAAATAACATTGTCACATCTCATAATTAACTAATTAAGAATAAATTACATTAAATTAATTATGATTATTACTCATTTTATGTTTAAAACATCACTATCATTTTCCCTATATGATAATCAATGTATCCTATGTATATATTTATTATGGGTATTTGTATAGTATAAGTGTTAAAAAGTATGATTTGTGTATTTTCTTTAAAAGTTGTGATCTTTAATATAATTTAATTTAATTTAATAATATTCAAAGAGAAAAAAGAGAAACAAAATAATACTTAAAAAAAAATTAGACCCTTGATTATTTGTTTACCATATTTTAATATATCCATTCAACTTATTTAGTTTGGATAGCATCTCAACTTTTATTAACATAAATGAGACTTATTTCCAATATCAAAAAATATATTATAAAAATGCCAACATATTTATTTATATAGTAAAAATGTTCCATCATATTATTTATTCCTTTTATTTTTAAAATACTTTCCTCTCCTACATAATATTTATCCTAGAGGACGTGTCCCGTACACAACTTGTGTGGAAAATTAAGTCATTTCTCTTGTGAATAAGAATATTTTTATTAATAAAGAGACAAGTACTACAAAAAAACAATAAAAATAATAATATAATAAACATTTTTATTCTATTATATGCAATGAAATAACATTTTTACTGTTGAAAACACATATAGTTGATTCTCCATTAATGGAGAGAATCATCGTTTTTCTTCCTCCTTTGGTCCCTCCAATACTATAAATAGAAACGTGACTCATCATTTTCTATACCACTTACCATCCAAATTGGGTTTCTCTCACACACTAATATTCAACAACGACGGTTACTTACGAGAGGAATACAAACTTCCCTATTTCCTTTCTTCATTCCAACGTTTCTCATCATGTCTGACACACTTCTTTTCTCCAACAATAAACGCAGCCGTTCTGATGACATTGAAGGCGGTGATGCAAAGAAAACTTTGTTGTCCAACAATTCTGCCTCCATGCTCCCCATTGATCCTGCCGTGTCATTAGCCAACGCGCGACACGAGTTTGGGGAGCATGGAGGTGTGAATATGTCGATTGAGGCATCCGCCACGTTTACCGTGATGGAGCCAGAAACCATGAGGCGGATGTTCTCGGGAGAGTTGGGTCCTGACCGTGACTTTTTCATTTATAGTCGTCACTTCAACCCGACGGTGCTGAACCTCAGCCGCCTCATGGCCGCCATGGAGGGCACGGAGGCTGCCTACTGCACCTCCAGCGGTATGGCCGCCATCTCGGCTGTAATGCTACAGCTCGTAAGCTACGGTGGACACGTGGTGGCTTCTCGTACTCTGTACGGTGGGACCCACGCGCTGCTGACTCACTTTTTGCCAAGGACGAGTAATATAACGACGTCGTTTGTGGATGTGACGGATCTGGAGATGGTGAAGGAGGCTATGGTGGAAGGGAAGACAAAGGTGTTGTTCTTTGAGTCTGTTTCGAACCCTACCTTGACGGTGGCGAATATACCGGAGCTGAGCAAGTTGGCACATCAGAAAGGGGTGACGGTTGTGGTGGATAACACTTTTGCTCCGATTGTGATTTCTCCGGTGAGGCTTGGTGCTGATGTGGTGGTTCATAGTATCTCTAAGTTTATCAGCGGTGGAGCAGACATCATTGCAGGTTTGTCTTCTCTTCCCTATTTTTATATCTTATTTAAATTTTGTTTGATGAAAGCTTTCAGAAAATGTAATTAATAGTGAAAAATAAGTTTTTTTTATATTGTTATTATATTGTCTATCATGATTCTTTTTATTTCTTATTATAAATTATATATTATTATGTATAAATATTTATATTACTAATACATAAAAATATTGATGTAGTATTAAAAATGAAGGGCTATGTGTTTTTTTAGTACTAGCTCTGTCAACCGCTTTCCTATCGTTTGTAATGTATAGTTTGTATTTTATAAATTCAAATATAATTTTTTGCGCTAAATTTATGGTTGAATTTATTCAATTGGTCTAATATTCAATTTTTTAAATACACTTTAAAATAAGAAGATAATAAGGATAAAATAAGAAATTAATATTATATGTTTTTTTGGTAGAAATACAAAGATATTGAGGGCAAAATAGGAAAACACAAATTACACCATGATGAGTGGTTATTTTGTGTTTTCCCTTTATTAATAGTATAGATAATAACTAACCATATATGAGGATAACAAGAATCCAATATTTTAAATTTGATTAAATATGATATATGAGAGATTAAAAATAACAACAATCGAAATATATTTATGTAGTATTAATATAGAAATTTATTGTATGTCTATAATTTATTTGTATTCCTTTTTGAATAGACGAATAATTAAATATAAATGATAATGATAGAATGTATCAAACTCTTATGCAATGAATATATATATTTTTTAAATCAAAATGTTATGATTCAAAATAGTAAAAATAATTAATATCAATGGACAATGATTCCATTAGTTGGATCACTCGGGTTGGCTGGATGCATGCATTTATCCTTATTGTTTGATGTGTTATTATTTTAATTGAATAAGCCAAAAGAAATTTTTCATGGGCAATCGGGATTGGATACGGTTCATAGCACCACATTATAATATTACAATTTATGTATTATATTCTAATGCAATATTTTATTATTTACCATATATTTTCTACTTTAATTTTTATAACAATGTTAGGATATTCTTTAAGTTTTATTTTATTAATTAAATATTATAATGAAGAGAGTAGAATTAAAAATAATTGAGTAAGAGATGTTTTTTGCTCTGCTAATACCAAAAGTCTTTCAGATATATTATTTCAATACTAAAATTTATTTTTTAATGGGAAAATATCTTTATCACTCAACTCCATAAGCCCTCTACCTAGACAACTTTATAACCCCCGGAAAATTTAATATTAATTATACTTTTATTTAATGATGTTTTACATATTAACGAAATATAAAGAAAAAGGATGAAACTGATATGTAAAAGTAATAAAAATGGGAAAAATTAAAGTTGTTAAACTTTATTCTTCTTTGGCAGAATGTTTATTATTTCAATTTCTATAGTTTTTATTAATTTCTGTAATTGATTATAACGACTTCAAGCAAATGACTTTCTTTCCTATAAAAAATAAAATCAAATGACATTTAAATATATATAATATGATAATTTTATTTGATTATAATAAGTAATTATAAATTCATTATATTGTCTATTATTAATTCATTCATGCCATATATATAAAAATGTGTTTAATATTTATATATTATAAGTGTAAAATTATTATAAATCCTTCATCGTTCATATATGATAATATTAGTTAAAATTTAATATTAATTAACATAAATGATAAATAATATACTATTAAAAACTCAAATATATATTAAATTCTATAAAAATATTAATGTGCAATGATGAACTTCGTAACTATTATCAAAGTCAGTAATTTTTACCAGATAATGACATGACAATGCCACAACACGACACTACTGCATTACTCATGTGATCGCGAAATTTCTAGACTACAATGTGAATAGTCCTTGTCTTTTCATTACTTTACCTGATTTATTTTGTGAGTAATATTATGTCATTATACTATTCATCCTATTACAAGAGAATGATTTATGTCATTTATAAATTAATTATTAGTAAATAAAGTATTACAGAATATTGTGAATATTAAAATTAGTATGAGTATATATCATTTTTCTTTCTCTTGCTACACGTGTTTATGTTACTTTTCAATTCCACAAGCCTCTGTGGCCTGACCAATGAAAATTCATGATACTTATCATTGAGAAACAATTTCAGGTGCTGTGTGCGGGCCTGCAAGTTTAGTGAATTCAATGATGGATCTTCACCAAGGTGCCATAATGCTGTTGGGCCCAACCATGAACCCCAAGGTAGCATTTGAACTCTCTGAAAGAATCCCTCACTTGGCCTTAAGAATGAAGGAACATTGCCACCGTGCATTAGTGTTTGCAACAAGGCTGAAAAACCTAGGACTCAAGGTTGTTTATCCTGGGCTTGAAGACCATCCACAACATGAGTTATTGAAGTCCATGGCCAACAAAGATTATGGGTATGGTGGGCTTATTTGTATTGACATGGGAACTGAAGAGAGGGCCAATTGGATGATGAACCACTTGCAAAACTATGGACAATTTGGTTTCATGGCTGTTAGTTTGGGTTACTATGAAACACTTATGTCTTGTTCAGGTAGTAGCACTAGTAGTGAGCTGAACTCAGAGGAAAAGGAACTTGCTGGAATTTCACCAGGTCTAGTGAGAATGTCTATAGGGTTTATAGGGACATTGGAGCAGAAGTGGACTCAGCTGGAAAAGGCACTTACAAAACTTAAGGAACATGAGCTCTCTAATAAGAATTGAGTCATTTTTATTAGTTAGTACTTGTGATGTTTGTATTCATGCAGTTGTATTGAAAAATATGCTTGTGTTTTAGTGCCATGTAAGTGTACTTGATCTGTACATAGTGTGCACTGGATCATTTGTTGTGGAACAATAAAAGTTGAAAGGGTTTCTTTTGCATGATTATAGCTATTAAAAAGTCAATTTCTTTTGCACCAACGAATAAATACTTAAATAGGATAGTAGCTTTCTCTCCAACCCGATTAAAGCAAACCAATTGGGCCAATGCTCCGAAGTAAGTAAAATAAAAACTATGAATGAATGATTCATAAGTCAAATAATTTCCACATTCAACCACACATTTATTATTTTTATAAAATAATATTAAGTTTTTTTTTGAATAAATGTAAAGAGGGGTGAGAAAAATATTTTGATTAATATGTAAAACCATCTTATGCAATATACAGTAATTATTACAGTGTTGAGTTAGGTAAGAAAACATGTTGACAAATTATTGACATGACAAGCAAAACCTAGTTCTTATCGTATATGGTAAGAGAAGTGGAATAATTTCCTACTCAAGTGTTCCAATATTCGAGTATTGAGGTGCCGAGGTGACTCTAAGAGCATAATAACTATTAGAGTGTTGGACAAATCTATTTGATGTAGCTATGGTCTTATCTCATGAACCGGCCAAGAAAAAAAGTAAAAGTGGTGTTTGATGTGGCTTAGAGAAGATAGCTTTGTCCTTTGTAGATGTTGTATCTATAAGGGGATCCCTAGATAAGATAAGGTAATCAAGATTATCTTAACAAGATGGGATTAAAGGGATATAAAATCAATTATTTGATGATTGTGGATTAGTCTTTATGAGTTGATGCTTATCTTTAACTAGTCTTTGAGATAAACTACATGGTGGAGTAGGCGAGAACTTCTAAGATCTAGGTTGGACTTGTTCGGTGCGGGCTTTGTGGACTCAACTTGGTTTCTTATTTTCATTCATTGCAATAAAAATTAAAGACATAGTAGAAAACTTGACTTGTTTCTAAACTATGGCAGTAATCACCAACATGATTGTCGACAATTGTGATATGGTTAGGAAAATAATGTAATTTTTATGTATTTTTATTATAATTATTTATACATAGTATATTATCTTATTTATGTATATTAATTTTTTTGAAAAGTCAATAGTAATTAAAAAATAAATGATAGATGGTAAATTGATATTATAAAAAAATTTACATCAATAGTATATATATTTTTCTCCTATAAAAATACAAAAAATCACAAATCACATATTTGGGATTGGATAGAGAATTCTAGAGCAAACTTTCTTCTTCAAAATTGTCTCCTCCAACTTTGTTGGATAAGGACAGCTTTTTCAGCCTTTTACTTTTGGAGCCCCCTAGACAATCAACCTCCATTTCAATAATTTTAATATACATATGTTTTATTGATATAAAGAGGCAAAGAGCAATAGTCATAAAAAAAAAATTTATTTTTTTATATTGAGAAGTAATATTGCCAAATGAATTAAGTTTTTGTTTTAATATTCCAATTTCTATCCTTTATTCATTGGTTAACAAAATTGAAAAACAATATAAAAACTTACAAGTGAGAGTTCAGCTCCAAAAGTCATTGAAATATAGGATTACCAATATTAATAATAAACATGGAGTTGGTCCAGTAGTTGAAAAAAATAGACCTTAATGTATAAGATTAATGGCCAAGATTCCATCCATAAAAGTAATATCTATCGGGAAGCATGAAAGGATGGAGCGTTACACTAGCAAATAAAAAAGATTATAGACAGTGATAGTATTGCTGCATAAAATTTCCCACATCCGAGAAGGCGTTGTCACTAATGAACCTTAAGCTTATACTAGAATACTTAAGGATTTACATCATTAGTATCCACATATTTTTCTATTTTGGATGTTGCCATCATAGAGATTTTGAATAGATTGGATGATATTTTGTTTTCCAAAAAAAAAGTTTCACTCATATCTTGCTTTACCAGTTTCTTAGGATATGATACTTGCATAGGATCTGTCACTAGATATGTTCTAAACTAATTATAATGAAATAAAAATAATCAAATTATAAATGTTTAATTTTTTAACTGATATGATATATTGGGATTGATTTAAGCTGCAGAAACTTTGGGACATGCTTGTGGATAAATATCATTTTCCATGATGCTTGGTCACTTGCTTCCGTTATAATTCATGATGAAAATTTCATAACAACTTGCTATTGACTAAAGCACCAAATTTATCGACCATTTTTTTTAATATTTTGATTCGGTATCTCCACACATATAATTGTAGAACTGAAAAAAGTATGGCGAATGGCGCAATGACCATTGCATGGCTCCATGCCATTGAAATTTGTGAATGAAACCAATGAATATCGGTCGCACCAATTTACAAACTTCACGTTTTTTTAATATGGCTAAGGTATCTTGGTTTAGGGTATCTTGCAAGTTGGTTTTTGAAATGTTTTGAGATAAAGACAAAATAGACATGATTTTTACTATTAAATTAAAAGAGTGATGTCATGTTCCTAAAAATAAGGAAACATAATTAAAAGATGTTAACATAGTGGTGTAAGATTTCATTAGATCCTTAGGTAAATTAAAAAATCAAATACTCAATTCATATGAATGACATTTGTCAGAATAAATAATCATATACACCAAAATGAATTAACTTCTTACTCATAGGGTGGAAGAATACACTCAATTATTTAAAAAAAAGTAAGAATGATAAAGTAAATTTTATGATATTCTTTCGGTTTATTTATTATTTAAAAAGTATATAACTTTTCAATATTACTCTTATTTATAAAAGCATTATAGGTCTTCTCTTTATCAACTAACATAAAAAACTTCCTTAGAGAACAGTTCATAAAACCTATATTTTAATTAAAAATTTAATTATACAGATAAAAATATAAGAGTGAGGGATAAATAATTGAGTGGTCGAATTAGAAACTTCTACCAGTTACATGAATAGGAAAAGAATAGTTTTTATTATAACTTAAATAGCAACAAATAAGTATAAAATATTAAAAAAAAATGATGCGGGACCCATTTTGCATACTGCACCACTAGCCATGCTCTTAAGGTTAGTCACATATTCTCTATCAAACCTTGTTTCAGTTTAATTAATTTTGAGTAATTAATATAAAAATAAAATATTGTTTTTTAAAAAAATTCTTAAGAATTTGGAATATGCTTTAAGACATGTGACCTCTGTTTTTTAAGTTCTGGCGGTTGGTTAAAACCCTATCTGATTTGTCAAGATTCATATTTCTAATTACATCCAAACTCTATTTTTAGGTCTCAGTCCATTTATATTTCTAGGTCTCAGCCATTTTATTTGTGAACAACTTGAGTGACATATGATTATACCAGTTAATTTATTTAAAGTAACCATACAAGTTATCTACAAAAGTAGAAACATCATAAGCAGGTAAATTCCCCCATCATCTTGGAGTGGTGCATTAATACCAATACGAAGTAAATTGTTTGTTTTATATAACTTTCTATAATAGATAATTTAAGGTTAGGGGATTATTCTTATTTCATGGCCATGTGACGAACTAATAATTTATGCTAGGATTGTGCAATTGTTATAAGCAGAAAGTTGATCAAGTGAAATCAATCAGATTAATTGATACAATTTCTTATATTCAGTGGATAGGAGTATCACTTGTTTTCCTAATATTTTATCTCTTGATTAATAAAGTTTTAATTGCCGATAAAAAAAGAATTAATTGATACAAGATGTGAACTCACATCTACATATACCTAACCTCTACCAAAATATGGAGAAAAAGTAAGGCCATTCCCCTAATTTAACCCAAACGTAACATGGATAAAGATATTGCGTTTAATATTCAAAAGGGAAGAGCACCCAATTATACAATCATCTAGAAATTACTTGTTGCCATAATTATGATATAATATAAATTATTTTCTGTTTTTGGTAAAAGACATATGCCAATTTAAAGTGTAGGTTTGGCAATACTATTCTGGCACGTGGTCTTGATGGACCACCAAAACTAAACTAGGATATCATCAAGTATTAGAGAGAAGTACTATTTTGTTTTGAAATTTAATTTTAAGGGTAAAATTGTTATCTCTACTATAAATAAAAGATATAAATTTCATTATATTCTATTTTTCTTTGTTTTTCTATACCACTTCTCTATTTGGTATTGGAGATGGTTCTGATTTTCAAAAAATGTGAATTATGGGTGAATCCCTACATGCATGAGCAGGGCTCTTTTTCATGCACTTTTAGACAGAATATAATATCATAGTCCTTAATTAATTAATTCATCATGTATTTCATAAATTTTGTTTGTAAATTAGTGGTCGTAATTTTTGTTGGTACTACCAAGATATTTTTCTTCAAAAAAGTAAGGAATTAACTTTTTCCAGGGTACGTAATTAATATTTTCAATAAGTGTCGCTCATCAGAATCAAATACATGATTTTTTGGTCATCCTGAGGATCTAATCAAACTTTAGGTTTCAAAGGTAAGGTCAAACTGCTAACAAGCACATGTAAATTGTTAGCAGGTTTTAGAGCATAAACATAAAATGTAACACAATGATTTATGAGTAGTTCAGCTCCAGCTGAACATTTCTTCACCACTTGTTTAACGTTCTTGGTTGTGGTTATAATTTGAATAACCGTGAGAGAGAACCATGCAATGCATCTAGTTTAGCTTTTATTTGATAGAATGAAAATACAAAAGAAAGAGAATGATAGAAGAGAACGTCAAGAAAAATAAATTTTTTTCTCATTTGGTTTAGGGGAGACTTGAAAGAGAGAGAAAGAAAATCGAGTGAGACCAATGAAATTTCTTTCTCCTCCCAATTGAGAAGAAAATGAGAAGGGAAACAGGAATAGGATATGATGTCCCAAACTATTTTCCATACCTTATTTCAGACTAACGACATTGAAACAAAAATAGAAAAGAATGAATATTTAATTTTTTAATTGACATAACATATTTTACTTGACATTGAACATAGTTTGAAACATTATTTGAGACAACAAATCCTTACCCAAAGACGAACAAGAGAGAAAAAATCACTTATTTCTTATATTCTTTTTTTATACAACCAAATAACACCAAAATCTATTATATTTCTCATCTTATATTCTTTTTTATTACTATCTTCTCTACAACAAAATGAAGTGTTAATGTAATAATGAAAAGTGAATGTTTGCTCAATTCATGTCTTGAAGGCACTACACCTGTACACGACTACACTCCTTTGGGAATTCACCAATGACATCAAATGATACTACTAGGAATAATATATTTATGAGATAATTAATGAAGATAGAAAACCTCATACTAATTATTTTACTTCGAAAGCATTGGAAAAGGAATGAGCATGATAATGTCTATGTTGATTGTGTTCTTGTTCTGCTTCCAACGATTCTCTTGCATATCTTTTGATCTTTAACCCTTTTAATTTTTTTTGATGTTTTAGAAATTTAATAAATAATTATGTTTGATGTTTTAGAAATTTAATAAATAATTATGCTTTATTTTTAATCATACTCTTATTTATCAGTTCTCTTTTTATTCTTTATTTATCCATTTCAATTTAATATAGTTTCTAATGTGGATTAAATAATGTACTATTTTAGTTAAATTGTATCAGCTTTTCTGATCTACATACATTATTTATATAATAATTTCTTAAATCATGTGCATAACCTTAAACATGAAAATTTAAAAGATATCAACCTTAAAGAATCAGGAAAATGAGAATATTAACAAGTATTCTAAGAGTATTAAAAATAATATTTGTATTTAATTTTTGAAAATCTTAGATTTACCATGCATCTCAGTACAATTTTTCCAATCCTTAAATAATATCCTTAATATACTTGTTATCAAAACTCTCATGCAAACCAACAAAGGTGTGGGCCGGTGTCATATTATGGTCATAGGAAAACCAAGGTTCAATCCTCAGAGACAATAAGAGGATGAGACATCGCTAGTTAAGAGGGTAATACTCACTGTGTCCAACAAGGAATTAGTCTTCTGTCCTAACAACCACAAGTTAGAAGAATACTTGATAAAACTAAAAACTATAAGATAAGACCTCTCTCACCAAACAAACTTCATATTGGATCATGTATTCGGCTATAATCTCATGAAACTAAGTTTATTTTTTCCATTATACTAAATATATCATATGTTTTTATCAAATTCAAGTATTCTAAGAATATCGTTTAAAGAATATTAAAAAATACTGACATTGAAAAATTCAAATCCAACATTTTACATTTTGTTAAATACATGCCTCATTTCCAATAAAAAAATATTAATTTTTTGTTAAACTATATTTAGGAGACTTGTTTATATTTTTAATGGTAACCTATTTTTGTCTAGCTGCCGACTCCTTCAATGAAAAATGGTGCATCACACACAGGTCAACAGGGTGGTGCATATGTGGAAACTTAAACCATTTCAGGACCATACATCCTGCAAGGAAGGTTATAATACAGTGTACTCTATACTTTATATCCCATTCTTCTACATCAACCATAAGTGGGACACAAGGTTTGATGTTTAGTTCTTAGTTTGGTTGTTTTAAAAGTTTTGCTCGTGACTTGTGGCATTAATCATGTGGGTCTGGTTTGACTTTTTCTAACTTCTATGAAAATTTAATGTTGTGCCTCACTTGCTGGCATTTTAGTTCTTGTTGACCTTAGCTCCTTCAAAACCCTAATTAATGCTCTCATGAATTTTGATATCTATTGTTACAAACCCCATAGCCACTACCTCCTTTAGTCCTATACTCCTATGTGTATGTCACTTTCCTTCAAGTTATACTTCAGGTTGAAGGTTTACCCTTAATTTTCCAACTCTCTAATTTTTTGCTATAATTCTATAACCAATGATATTTCATCAGCCTATTGATAAGAAATAATTTTTTTATTGTGCATGACTGCCCATCCAAATAAGTATCATCCTAGAAATTAAATTTTTGACCTTTTAGTCTACATAAATATTTAGTAATGATTGACACCACTACACCAACACCTAGGTTGTTGATTACCTCTTTAATTTGCATGGTGAAGAAATTTTTTCAAAACTTTCAACTATTATTAGAATTAAGATTTAATAATAACTGTGAAATTAGAATCATTCTTTGAATATGTACCTAAAAAAGAAAGAATCATTCTTTTAATAGTTTATGATGGACAAAGATTTTATTGAAGTTCTTATTTCATGCCTAATCTATGTTTGGAGCAGAAGAAATAAAACGTAGTGGAGAATAATATATATAACTTATTCTTAGTTTCTTGGCAATTCAATAAAGAAGAGAATTGAAAGAGCAAAAAGAGAAGAAAATATATTGAACTTTTATTATTAGAATTAACTTTACACAAAAGCAAAGTATAGATAATTTATACAATGAGAAATTTTGGTAGTTGCTTGAAACTAAAGCTACCATTTAAAGTAAACATAATCCTAACTACCATAACCGAATATAAACCTTATTTAACATCCCCTCAAGATGGAGAGTATGAATACTATTAACTCTCACCTTGGATAGAAGGTAACAAACGTGAAAAGTCAGATCTGAAGTTTAAAAGAACCACCAATGAAATAATGAATCACCAATAAAAGAGAGGTGAATATTAGAACTTGATCTCAGACTAAGAATACTTTGAGATGATGTTGTATCTACCTTTGTCACATCCTCTGTTATGTCAAGATTGGAGAAATTTTGATGAAGACTATGAACACTCAAAGCAAAATTACATGTAGTCATAATGGAGTCATCACATGTTGAATGGCAATCTTGGAAATGAAAACAAGAAATATCGAGGAAGAAGAGGAAGAGAAAGAAATAATGATCCCAAATATGTCATTAGGGTCTTAAAGAAATTTCAAGAGATATAAGAATTCTTTAAAATATAGTACATGAAACTAGGAATATTGTGCTAGTAGAATTAATGGAAGAAATATAAGAATTCTTAAAAGAGAATGAAATGAAAGTAGTTGTTCATCAAGAACCAACATAATAGAAAGAATATCAAATGAGATCAATGATATCATTGCTCAAAAATACCATATTGGTTTCTTGGCCAAAAAAGAAGAGAAATATAAGCAATTTGCCTCAAGAATATCAAGAAGAATATGATGAATTAGGAGCATTTTTTTGCTCAAGGATAACAAGAAATATTTTTGATGAAATATGGGCGATAATTGCCTCCAAGATATTAAGAAGAATATAGAGAAATGGAGAATATGAAGATTGTAAAAGAGATTGATAAAGAAAAAGACCAACTAAGAAGGACAATAATGGTGATTTAACCAAGAAGAACTATAAAGATTTTGCTGCCATTTTCTTTATAAAGGTCTCATCCTCTTTCAATTGGCGCTCTAGGTTGCCTTTGTAATCTTTTAGACCGATTACCAGCATATTCACTCCTCATTTTGCATCAGGCTATCTCAACTTCAATAAACTTAGCATTGTTGGCATCATCTGGATTTGAAGAGTGATTCTGAAGGACATTTGATTTACTAAAAATGTCTCATATCTTCTTGTGTGTTGAACAATGAAGGAGTGAAGGGGAGGAATGAAAATTTGATGATGATAAAAAAAGACAATATGAAATAGATACATTACTCTGATACCATCTTTAAAATCAAAGAGCAAGAAAAAATGTGTATTTCATTCATTCAATGAATAGAATTGGATGAATGGATTAATATTCAATAAGTTGAATTAATTTTACACAAAGGCAAAATATAGAGAATTTATACAGTGGAAAATTTTGATAGTTACTTGAAACTCAAGCTACCATTTAAAGTAAACATAATCCTAACTACTATACCCGAATATAAGCCATATTTAACACTCATAAATAGTTGAATTTCTTAAGAATAATATTAAATGTTCATCTCTTGTTATGAGTATAAGATAGATATATAGGAAGATGGTGTATCCACTTCATTGATATCTCTATTTCGAGCATAATTACACTACGCCATACATTGTAATTAACAACGATCATCCAACATCGCAATTTTGAACGACGCTGTTGAAAATAATGCGGAAGAACATCAACAACACATACTAAAGCAAGCGTTGTCAATGTGAGTAACTTCAACAACACATTCTTGAAACAATGCTGTTGAACATCAGTAACGTTAGCGCTGACTTGAATGAGTTATGTTTAACATCGTATGTGATAGGAAACACAGTTAATGTTCAGCAATTGCACAACACAGTGTTGAATAAGCATTGTTGAGGATGACATACTAACATCGCTTTCTTAATTATGCGTTGTTGATTATATACGACTTTTTAAGTGTTAGAGATATTGATGGTTGAGTGGTTATGTGTCCCTTCATTTCTTGAAATATTAATGGTTGAGTGGTTATGCGTCTCTTCGTCTCTGGAAATATTAGCGGTTGAGTGGTTATGTGTCTGTTCGTTTCTTAAAATATTAATGGTTTCTCATATATAAATATTGTGGTTCAATCTATATTCTATTTCACCAGTAAGAATATGTTCATGTTCTGCTTTATACACTTTCTTTTGTCTCCTTCATGTTGTCTCCTTTTATAATTTTTCATGGCACCTAAGGAGATGAAGATAAGAGGAAGAAAACACAACATAATAAAAAAAAGAGCAATACAAGACAAAAAGAAAAGGAAAAGTTTTGTTAAAAGGAATAACAAAAACGTAGTGAGTATATCTCAACAACTCGAAGTGCTAAAAATGCTAAGAAGGTCTTTAACATCTTCTGATTTGGCAAAAAAGACCCAAATTTCAGAAGGAAAGTTCACTAATCTACCAAATCATTCAGTTCATTAATTTCCTTCATTGTAATCTGCCAAATCATTTAGCTCATTATCAAAATCTTATCCATGAGGTCTTTAACGTCTTTTGATTTTGGTAAAAGGACACAAATTTCAGAAGGAAAGTGGTTGTTATACAAGATTTGCATGAAATGAAGATTTAATCTGCAGATTATTTAGTTCATTCATCTACCAAATCATTCTATTTATTAATTTCATTCATTGTAATCTACCAAATCATTTAGTTCATTAATTTGCTTCATTCAGTTCATTGTAATCTACCAAATCATTTAGTTCATTATATTATCATCTACCAAATCATTTAGTTCATTATAATGTATTTTGACACTTTATTTGAATGAAGAATGAACAATTATTTTGGATGTTAATTTATATTTTATTTATTTATTTGAAGGGAATGTTTAATATTTTTGCAGTCCTATATTAATAAACACAATAAGCAAATTAACAAAACTTAATAAACACAATAAACAAAACTTAATGTACTCACTAGTATGGTAATTTACTTCATTCGACTTCATGTTAATTAACTTATTTTCATGTTGTATTTTGACGCGTAATATAATATGTTAATTTAACAGCGCATAATTAGGAATACGCTGTTAATTTGGAAAATGAGTTCAGTTTAACAGCACATAATTAAGATTGTGCTGTCAATTATATTATATTCAACAGTGCAAAGTTGACATAGCGATCTCAATTAGATTCTATTCTAAAGCGCATCATCCAGGAAGCCTTGTTGATGTGTTCATGAAAATGAGTAGTAAACAACAACGCAACCCTTAAGAAATATTGTTGAAGATGTCAATACAGCAACGCTATCGTTAATATATGATGTTGAAGATGTCTTATTAACATCGCAATCTACAGAAGATATTGTTGAATTGTTACTACAATTTAAATATTTAAAAGATGAATCAGTTCTCTCTACGATCTCAAACTTAATCGAAAAGAAACCTCAAACTCTCAGAAAATCCTTATACTCTCATAAACCCTAAAAAAACTTCAACAGGGCTTCCAAAAGTGGTAATCATGATTCTCACAGTGATGACAAAGCTACATCGATGCCACAAGACAAACAAATCGTTCCTAAAAAACAAACTCCACTTGGAATGACTTCCATGAAGAGTGACATTCAGGCAAGAAGTAAGGATGTGAAGATAAAAGTTCAATGGAACTCAAAAGGCCAACTATTAAACTTGAAGGATGAGAACTCATTGGTAAGCTATATTGAGGTTGTGGTTAGGCAGAATATGCCGCTAACATTCAGCAAATGGATTGATGTTAGGTTGAATGTCGTGAAAGAGCATATTTGGAATGAAATAGCAGTAAATTTATTTTCCAGTTTGTGTGTTTTTTGTGTTTTCATGCATTGTACGTATATGTATTTGCATGCAATGTACGTATATGTATGTGTTTGCATGCAATATAATGTATATATGTTTTAATTTCAGTCAACTTTTGATGTTGGTAAGGAGCATGAAGATTATATCTTTAAATCAGCTGGTGATAAATGTGAAATTATACTACATTTGTATTGCATTTAACTTGCATTTTAGGACATAATTAGGACTTTATGATTGTTTTTAGCTTTTATTTCTCTTTGTTCGGGTTGAGCGGATGTTTTTAGCTATGTTGTGCAATTTGGATGGATTAAAGCAAAAAAGAGTAGAGATTGGGTGCAAGAAGATTGAATTCAGTGTCGAGGCTATGCGAAGAACATTTGAAGGACCAAAAGAAGTCATAGATGTTATATTATATTCATATTTTTTAGATTTTTTTTGTTGGGCTTAGCCCAATATTTTGGAATTAAGATAAATAAGGGTTTTCCCTCGAGGATTTGACACTTTTTTACATTACAATTCTCTAATTTAGAATTTAGGATTCTCTTCTACATCATGAGTGAGTAATTCCCTTTGTTTCTAGGATTGGGGCTATGCCCTTTTAGATTCAATAAATACTTGTTCTTACTTTTATTTCATTGAGTGTTGTGATTTGAATAATTAAACTAGGTTTTATTTGTGTGAGTTGTCTGACCGACATGTTACACCTCCTAGATAAATTGGGGAAGGATCGAGAGGTGAACCCAACTATCTGATCATTAAGTTATTCAAACTAGAATCCTAATTCACGAGAGTAGTATTAGGATTCTCGGGGGTTTCTGGATTTCACCTTGGGTTGCTACAAAGAGAAAGATCCAAGTAAAGGATTTGATTGATAATCGTACCACGAGAGTAGGTGCGACTTCAATTGAGTACACGTGTCGGAGCTCGAGAGAGGGTGACACATATCAAAGAGCAAATCGCCCTCACAACTTAAAGTTCATGAAAATGAGCAAAACAAGGATTTGCGAGTGTAAAAGCGATAACCCTTATCCTGGGAACTCTTCCTAAATTAGATTTCAATCTCTTTTGATTATTTTCATAATTATTCTTGGCAATTGTTCTAAATTCAATTTTATTCCTTATTTGAGTTAAGTATAAATTAATTGTTATAATTGAAGCAGTTTTACAGTCCTCGTGTGATCGATATTTTATTACTTGACGACATAATCGTGCGCTTGCGATTTGCCCTATCAGTTAGCAAGACTTTCCGACAATTTCAGTCAACTTTTTTGATAACGCGTTGTTATATATATGCAATACAATAGTGCAATAATAAGCACGGTGAATAATACCTAAAAATATGATGTTTATGTAAGACATTTAAAATACGCGATATTGAACTGTAAAAATAGAGTAATGAGAAAGAAAAGAATGTAATTTTGACTATTCCATATTATTTTAAAAAACCTAAACTACAGAACTAAATAGATTTTGCTCTAGACGGAACTTAGACTCAAAACATAAATTCTATTACGACATGAGAGAGTTCATGTATAAGGTTAGGTTTCAGACCATGACCGCATAATACCTTAAAGGATCTGTAAACTTATTGTGTTGGGCTTCTCGTAGGGACAAAATAATATATGCGTCGGCATTAAAAACTTAAAATATTCTATATATGCCGAATAGGGAGGTTAGATTTATCCAAACAGTGTAGGGATATGATAATGAAAACTGCACCCATACATATTCGTATTCGAGTTCTATATGAGATCAACTTTCAGGTTCAGAATTTAATAGAGCTGGTATGATATCTCAAACTCACCTAAGGCCCATTAATATATATAAAATAACAAAATTATATATAATATATATATATAAATAGAAATTTCACACATATATATAGAAAGTACGTATATAGAAATATAGGTTTCGTGTGAGTTCCCATCGGATTCAAGGATAATAACAATATTTTCAACTCAATCTAATTCAAGTCCAGGATTAGTAAGTATAAATATGATTCCCATCCATTTTATTGTCATTCTTAAAACAATATAATATTAACATGGCATAAGTCATTAGTTTGAACTACATGATTGATGTACAACAAATGATTTCCTCTATACAGAAAGAAAGACATATTAGTGCACCATTTACTATTTTTGTGCTCCTCATTACTAATTCTTAAATGAATAATGACATGATATATTAACTCTATAACAAAACTTAACCTTCATAACAAAAAAATTGAATTACAGTAAGAGTATGTATGCACTTACACAATACTGTGGTTAGGATAACTATCTAAATTGCAGATGACTTCACGACAATTCTGCTCAAAATGCAATGCATATATACTGCAAACTATTTACAACGAGAGAATCATTAATATTGTGTTCTGCTAACAAAAGACTAACACATGTTAATAACCGTATTTATTTGCAAAACGAAAAAGAAAACAAAGAAGGACCCATAAGAAAGGAGATTATATTTTATCTACTAGTATCATATTTGGGAAATCAAAGCAAATGAAGATGGACCGCATACACACGATATGATGATACACGCAAATATCATACAAACTAAGATCGTCTACTATCAAGAATGTTCTTATTCCCTATTTCGAACTAATTAGATTTTAACAAGTAATATAAAAATGTTACATTTTATTTTTAAAAATCTTTTATTTATGTGACAATATTTAATTAGTTTATGATAGAGAATGAGATACATTTAGGAAAATATGATATCTGCTCAATGTCATACATGTAGGCGAGTTAGGAATTATTTGGCATTTTGCTTGGTATGAAGTAAGCATCACAATAAGGTCGACAATAATATAGATAAGATCAACAGTAATTATGGAAAATGTTCTCTGGTGAATAATTATGGAAAATAGTTCATAAACAACTATTCTCAATATTCATGTTACTTGGGACCTTCCTTCCTTTCAACATCTTCAAGTTCCTTGCACCCTCAAAGAGAGGGAAAATATTATTTCCATATAGCTAAAAGGGATGAGTATCTTCTCCTATATTGGATGAGGATTGTGACACATGAAAAAAAAATTAACAATCATAATTATTTTTCAATATAAAAGAATTATTTTATCTATTGGACTGTGATTAAGATTAGCTCCGCTCCTCTTCAAAGAGGGAGAAAGTACTAGTTTCCTTGCCCAAATGCCCATATTTAGTCACGACTAACACTTAATATTAGGGGTGCGCAGAATTTGATCTTACCCGCTCACCCGACTTGATCTAATCACGATCGGGCTCAAATAGAGTCGGGTCTCATTGGGTATAAGGCTGGATTCAAGTTTAAAAATTAGACACAATCAATATTTAGGGTCGGGTATGAGACAAACATGACCCAACCCAGACCTGTCTCATAGTTATTCATTTATCATGTTTGTATGTGTCTCTATTCAATTATGTACAGAGTAATAACATCTTTTTGATCGAAAGTGTTATTGATTCTCTAATTTGTTCATCACCATATATATATATATATATATATATGGTTAACAATATATATATACATATATTCATTATATGTAAAAGATGTATGCATTATATTTAATTGGGTCTAGAGTCAGGTTAAGGTTAAAAGGCTGACCCAATTGATATTTATGGTCAGATTAGCTTCGAGTCTAAGGTCGAGTTCAAATTTAAAAAATGACATGATTAACATTTAGGATAATGAGCAGAATATAAGGGACAAAGTCTTATTCGAATTAGGCTCACCCCTATTTAATATACATGAATCTAGTAATGTTTTTTTCCTTCTATTGGGCTTTTTAACTCCGAACCCAATTACAACTAACAAATAAAAGAAGTTGTGAAATATTAAAAAACAGTATAAAATCTAAACCTAGTTATAAAGTATTCTCTCCATCCTTATGCCTCCATGATGCATGTCATTAGGAACTGAAGATGTTAATTTGAGACGTAAGGCTACTACTAAACTTTGACGCCTCTTGAGACAAAATGATAACCTTCTATTGTAGAAATCTAGACAAAGATGGATTGGTGACGGTGATTCTAATTCAAAATTCTTTCATTTGTCGATAAATAAGAATCAGAAATTCAAGAAATTCACTGGTTTATCAATTGAAGGGGAGTGGATTGAAGACCCAACAAGAGTTAAAAATTATATTAGCTCCTTTTTTGAGGCAAAATTTGAAGAGTGCACTGGGTGTAGACCTTCTCTTGATGGTATTGGTTTCAATCGATTGGCTGCTGAGGAAAATGCCTTTCTCACAACTAAGTTTGAGGTAGAAGAGATCAAGGGAGCAATTTGGAGTTGTGATGGTGATAAAAGCCCTAGTCCTGATGGTTTCAACTTTTCTTTTCTAAAGAAGTTTTGGGAGTGTCTTAAGGATGACTTTATCAGGATGGTGGAAGATTTCTATTCTTTTGGGAATTTACCTAGAGGGTGTAATGCTTCGTTTATTGTTCTAATCCCAAAAAATAATAGCTCGCAGAGTCTCGGTGAATACAGGCCTATCTCCCTCATTGGGTGCATTCATAAGATCATCTCCAAGCTTCTTGCTGCTAGACTTAAAAAGGTGATTCATTTGATTATTTCTGATTGTCAGTCTGCCTTTATTAAAGGCAGATTCATCATGGACGGGGTGGTAGTAGCTAATGAGGTTATTGACCAAGCTAGAAAGAAGAAAAAAAGGAGATTGCTTCATTTTCAAAGTGGATTTTGAAAAAGCCTACGACTCGGTAAACTGGGATTTCCTTCTTTATATGATGGATAGATTGGGTTTCTGTCCTAAGTGGAGGATGTGGATTAAAAATTTACTTCATTCAAACTCAGTTTCCATTTTGGTTAATGGGAGTTCGACTAAAGAGTTTTCTATGGCAAGAGGTTTGAGGAAAGGGGACCCAATTGCACCTTTTTTATTTCTAATTGGTGCTGAAGGTCTTAGCGGCATAATGAGAGCAGCAGTTTCGAAGAACTTATTCACTGGGTATAAGGTTGGCAAAAATGATGTGATTCTTTTTCATTTACAATATGCGGATGACACCCTTCTAATTGGTGAGAACTCTGTACATAATGTTTTGGTGCTGAAAAGTATTTTGAATTGGCTTCTGGGTTGAAAATTAATTTCCACAAGAGTAGCTTCATGGGTCTTAAGTCAAATCAAGACTTTGTTATGAAGGCGGTTGAAATGTTAAATTGTGCTGTTGGCTCTGTACCCTTCAAATTTCTGGGGATTCCTATTGGAGCTAATCCTAAACGGCTCTCCACTTGGTCTCCTTTAATTGATATTTTCAAAAAGAAACTATCTCTCTGGAAGCAAAAGCTCATATCCTTCGGTGGTCGGGTAACTCTCCTTAAATCAGTTTTATGCTCCTTACCTATATATTATTTCTCTTTTTTTAAAGCCCCAATTTCTGTTATTAATATGTTTGACAAAATTCAAAGACGTTTTCTTTGGGGGAGGGGGGAAGAGAGAAAAGACATTCATTGGGTAAAGTGGAAGAATGTTTGTAGGCCAAAAGATGAAGGGGGTCTAGGGGTTAAAAATTTGTTTGTGTTCAACTTAGCTCTTTTAGGTAAATGGAGGTGGAGATTATTAATCGAGAGAGATGCTCTTTGAGTGAAAGTCTTAAGATCTAGATATGGGGATGATTTTTTAAGTAATAGAGTAGGCGGTGTTTTTGAGTGTTTCAGGAGAGGTTCTTCTTGGTGGAGAGAATTAGGAAATCTTAGTCATAACAGGGAAGGGATTGGTTGTGGGTGGGTAGATGGTGGTTTCCATAGGTCTTTAGGATGTGGATCCTCTATTAAATTCTGGACTGACGTTTGGGTAGGGAGAGACTCTCTCAAGAATGCGTTTACAAGATTATTTCAGGTGGCTTTGGATAAAGATGCAACAGTTGAATCCTTGGGTGCATGGAGAGATGGAGTTTGGTCTTGGAATATTCAATGGAGGAGGAACTTGTTCGCTTGGGAGAAGAGGATTATGATGATCTCTTAAAAATAATCCACGACTCTAAACCTAAACAACAAAGTGAAGATACTTGGATTTGGTTACATGACAAATGTGGGAAGTATTCAGTCAAGAGTGCATACCAATTTTTACAAAAACAGGAAGGAAGCAGCGATCTCATTTTCTTCAAGAAGCTTTGGGCGAGTAATGTCCCATCAAAGATGAAGTGCCTAGTATGGAAAATTGCTTTGGATGGTATTCCAACTAAACTCAACCTAGTTCATAGAGGGGGTTTAGGAGTACATGACTCCCTTTTGTGTGCTTTTTGTGGTGAGTTGGAGGAATCCACTAGTCACTTGTTCTTTTCTTGCCCAACATCCTACATTATTTGGCAAAGACTATATTCTTACTTTGGACTTACCTCTATTATTCATAATGAAGTAAAGACCCATTTGTCAATTCATGCATCTTTGTTACGGATGGACAACAAGAAAATTCATTTGTGGATGGCTCTTTGGTTTGTCACAATTTGGACTCTTTGGCATACTAGGAACAAATGTATTTTTGAGAACAAGCGTTTTCACCTTGATGAGATGATGAAGCTTATTTTGCTACATTCTTGGAGTCTTATCAATGCCCGCTTCCCTTTCTTTTCTTTTTCTCTAACTGATTAGTTGAGGAATCCTTCAAATGGTATTCTTCCGTATTATTTGTAGGGATTTAGTGGATAGGAGTACCACTTGTTCTCATAATATTTCTTTTATCTCTATATTAATTCTCTTATTACTGATAAAAAAAAGGGAGATTGGAAAATTAGACGTGTCCACATTCACAGAGAAACAAATCAAGTGGTTGATCTCTTAGCTAACTTGTCTCATAATTTGGAGCTGGGATTACATGTTTTAGATGTGCCATCCACTAGTTGTAAGAATTTATTTTTATTTGACTGTACTGGTGAGTTTATCCCCTGTAATGTCCTAATGTAGTTCTCTTGGGGTCTTTACCCTCCTAATTACAAAAAAAAAACAGTTTGTTAAACACACACGTAGCCTTGAATGAGAAGAATAACATAAAATATAGAGAGGCGAAAGAAATTGAATGAGAAGAATAACATAAATGCATGTCATAACTTTAAAATTTCTGAATCCTTCACTGCATAAAATTAAACCTGACCCCAGCCTTGATAATTTCTGTAAAGGTTATATGTGATTGAAAAATAAAGAACGTGATGATAGAACTCCTTACATGCATATATTGCTAATTGCTTACTTAGGAAAATTTCCTAATTCAATTGGTAAACAAAAATAAGTGAAAGGATAATGCAAAGAAGAAAACTTCATTTTAAAATAACATTTTTTTAGAGGGTCCCAGAGGTTTATTGCGAAGGGGTCATGTTAATCACTTGATTAAGGGATGAAGATTAATTACCTCTTTAATTTATAATTTCTAGTACCAAATTAGTCTCTCAACTTTAGCAAATGATATAAAAAATGTAATTTTTTTTGTTAAAAGTACATGTATGGTGTTATCAATAATTGATGGCAATGATGGTTTGTTATTTGTTGCATTTGTGAACTTTGATTCTCAACAATTTCGTCTAGATTTATCTGTTTGCACTAGCTAGTGTGTTTTTTATCATGTAAAAAATAATTAAAAATAAAAGGAATAGATTTCACCATTAAATTATGAACCGAAAAATGGCAAGATTGTGAAAAAAATTATTCTAAATTAATTTAAAACAAAGGGTGTCAAACTAACATGTAGTTCTCACGTTAATGCTTTATTGTTTGGTAAATTAGTTGAAATTTGTTAAATCGTGAATATATATAATATTATTTTGTTTATTTATTGTTTGTTTGTCCATTTATTTATTATAATTTTGAACTTGCTGTGCAGATTTATGATTTTAGTAGTTGATAAAATCTTTAATTCAAATACTGTCGTACTCATTGAATCCACTGTTTTAACAGTGAAGAGAAAATATATTAAGAAATTAAAGTGTAATGATGCCTAACTCAATTCACAAGAGAACCAATTAAAAAGAAGAAATAATACAATATCATTAGTAATTTGGTATTACCTGCTACCACACTAAACCAAATAATTTATTACTTATGGAGAGATAGTCATAAACTCCAAAAATGTAAAATGATTAAATGATACAGTTCTAAAAAAATCAATTAATTTAGTGTTAATCTGAATCAGGTATATAATAATAACCAGAAAACTACATTCCCTATCATTAATTCGTATATTCTTTATTTCATTATATGTACCAAACATATTGTTTTCTATGCCATGATGATGTTGATGATAATGCTCACATTTATGGTACTTACAAAAACAATTCAGCTGGAAAAATTATATAAAATCTCCATTAATGTCTACTTATCTACCTTCATGGATTTAATGCTTGAGTGCAACGTAATACAAAAATTGATTGACCATGATCATCTAACATCCTAAGAGATAGGTACATGCATCGAATGTATTTTAATGCCATATATCATCTTAATTATTTACGCTATTCACTCTTTCTTAGCCCCCACAATGAAGAAATGGCACGTTCTTCTAGTTGTAGCACAAAAATTTGCTCATGATTTCAACAATTATTAATTTTAACAGCTTAAAGTTTATGCAAATCGCTGTTTAACATTCCTCCTGAAATATACATTAACTGCACTGAAGAGACAATAAGTAAAGTTATATTTTCTAAGAAAATATTAATGCATAAATCATGTATTATAGATTGTATTTTATTGATGAATAAAAGAGATGGTGATCTACCCTTAATTTGATTTAGTGAATACAAATATTAGTTTAGTAAATAATTCAAGGATGATTACACCCTAACTTTTGCACTTTTGAGAGATGTTCAATCTAGGAATAGCATTTCCAATTGGATATATTTTCCAGCCCAAGAACACACATAAAAAATTTCTAGTAAAAAAAATTTAATTGAAAAATAATGTATTTAACATTGACATGTTTAGTTTTATCATGAGAATTTTGATTTTCATAAATATAATTAACATATATCAATAGATACACGTTATACACGTCTATTATTCGTTGAAAAACTAAAAAAACTTCATTATATCTCTATAAAAGTTATTTTTCTTTAATCATCATTCTTAAGGTTTTTATATTATTTATCATCATTTGTATTATTTTTATTTCAGAGTTAATAATAATTAAGTGATTAACAATAAATATTAAATGACGTAATGATAATGTAAAAATTTGTTACTTGTCAGTATATATATTATTTTTTGTTTTTATTTGTCAGTATTTTTTGTTACACTGGTATTATTTATTTACAGTAAACTTAACTATTGTGTGTATTGATCTTTTAAAATATAAAAATATAATGTTAGACAAAACCACGGTTATTACTTATTAATGGTGATTAACACTAGCATTGTAGATTGCTTAACAATAGAAATTTCATAGTCAAACTCAAACTAAAGTGTTGTAATGAGAAAAAAAACTTCATTAATTGATTCAACCCAATGTAACTTTGGGTCTGCTGGTCTAATGTTTTGTGAACTCTTTTTTTATGATAAAAATGTTTTGTGAACTCTCTTCTCTATGATAAAAATGTTTTGTGATTAACATTAAAAATAAAAGTTTTCAATTATGTGTAATATAAACAACAAAATGTAATTCATGCGGGACAGAATTATTCTTTCATATTAAAAGTCCTGCAACTAAGTTTGACGGGGTCTTGAGAAATCATTGACAAAGGTTTTGCGAAAGTTGGTAAATTACAGCATCTAATAAAGGCATGGGGCAGAGACAAATTGCATTAAATGCAAGATGTTGGAATTGAAAATACGAGAATAAATTATCTCTGGTTATTAGGAGATATTTTTGCTCTTGAAAATATTTGCTAGCAAGTGCTTAATTCTTGCAAAACATTTTGAAATCTTTTTTAATCCTATAAAAATACTAGACTTATATGATTCTGTTGGTCCTATAATATCTTTTCTTCCATATAAAAGTGTTGAAAAATTGATGACTCGAGGCTAATTGTTCAAGACGCATCTTCATTAATTTAATATAGTTAAAATATGGTCATATTCAATATTTTTTTTATTAAAGTATGGGTGTTAATAACAATTTTTTGTATTAGGACATTTGTATGGGCAAGTAGATGACCATATCATAAGTGGGCAAATGATCAGAGTAGGAAAATAGGGTCGATATTTTAGAATGGGCAATAAAGTGACCGGAGTGAAATATCTATACATTGTTATGTTAGAGTGTACAGTCTTATATGTAGATATTATATTATTTATCATTCATTTATATTACTTATATTTAAAAGTTAATAATAATGATCAAATATAAATAATGAATGATGCAATATATAACAATATAAAGATCTCCTAAATTATTTTTCTCATCATAAATTAGGCAAGCTAAGGGTACCTTATTCTTCATCTATATAAGCATGAATTGTTTATACTTTATACCAATATCTAAAACAGCTCATAGACCATAGTGCATATTTGAGTGGAAGGATAAATAGTTTCCTTAACTAGGGAGGTTCAACAACCAACTACTTTTTTTTTATCTTTCTTGGCCAACAAATGTTGTCAATGAAACAATCAATTCCTCATCATATCTCTCTTTCTTTCTCTGCTCCTTGGTTTTGTGTTCAAGTTTTAATTTAATATAGCCAATCCTACACGCTTCCATTCATCTACACTAGAGAAGAAGAAAAAAGGGTTTGCTCTTAAAGGGTGCTTAAGCTTGTGTCCATTTCCCTATACCTTAGCTTGTTATGCCAAATATTTGAGCACACTATATATTATTTGTGTATATCAATGCATCAACATTTTATTTGGTCCTTGATTGATTCTTCCTAGTGCCACATTCTCCACTCTATTAAGTTAAGGAAGGAGCTTGGTTATTTGCATACATGATCACATTCATATTATATTCTTATTCATCATTAGCCTCAAATTTTGTGTCACACAACACCACCCCTTTTCTCCTTTTCTTTCTTTGTGTGATTTGCATGCAAATGGATGTAATGAAAAGAACTAGATCGGTTCTAACACTAAGTGGGAGAGTTATAAATGAGGCATTGAGCATCATTGTGTTTTGTGTCTTGGACCTTGTTGATTATGTGCTATGCTTTGTTTTCAAAGCCATAGACATGTTGATTGAAGTTGAATGCAAACCTTGCTGTTGCTCCTCCTCAGCAAAAGAAGCCATAAAAAGTAGTGGCAAGATCTTAGTTTCTGAAAAAGGTGGTGAATCTGCTAAGATTGTTTCTCTTAGTTCAACAAAGTTGATGTTGGAGGATATTTCTGACACCCTTTATTCTCGTCCTTCTTTGGTGTCTGAGTTGTCAAATTTTACCCTCAATGAGCTTAAAAAGTTCAAGTTGGAGGACCCCATTTTGCAACAACAAATAACAAAGAGAAGCACCTCTCATTGTTCTGGTTCTTCATTCAAGGTTAACACCACCATAGTGGAAATGCTTCAAGGTAAAATTGAAAGGCAAGAAAAACATCATATTCCTAGATGGTCTGATTGTGATTGTAATCTTTGCACAAGTTGGATTCAATCTTCATTCCCCTCTACTAAGCCCACTCTTTTTGTTAAGACTCAAGGCCCCATCATAGGTAATTCATTTAGTACTATGATTTTATTTAGAATAAATACTTTTTTCAATTTATCATATTTCTCGGTCTTATTAGTTTGATGTTTCAAAAATTGAAAAATTTAAAATTGTTTCAATTTTTTTTTAAATGTACATCAAATTAGTCTTTTTTAGGGTCAAACTATTTTCTATTAAGTATTGTAAAACATGTTAAAAATGACTAATTTGATCAACATTTGAAATTTTTTGGAACTATTTTGAGATTTTCAAACTAAAAAAGTAAAAAAAAAACATGAGAGACTGAAATGAATATTTACTCTTTCATTTACATATTAGTAATCTTAGTTAATAATTCAATTTATGTACATTAACCTAACACTCTTCTCTATATACTTATGGTTCTAAACTTTTCATACAAAAAATGTGATGTTAATGAGTGTATGTAATAATGTTGTTGAAACAGGTAAAGCAAAAGAGGATGTGTTATTCATACATGGGTTCATATCATCATCATTATTCTGGACAGAGACATTGTTTCCAAACTTTTCAAGCAAAGCAAGGTTAAGGTATAGAATGTTTGCTATTGATCTTCTTGGTTTTGGGAGAAGTCCAAAGCCAAGTGAGTCATTGTACACATTAAATGAGCATTTAGAGATGATAGAGAGGTCAGTTTTGGAGGCACACAATGTGAAATCTTTACACATAGTGGCACACTCTTTGGGATGCATCTTGGCTCTTGCCCTTGCTGTCAAACACCCTCACTCTATCAAGTCCTTAACCTTTCTTGCCCCAGTAATTACTCTATACTATTTCATTTTATATTCCATCATGTTCTTACTTAAAAATGATGATTAGTTAGGATGTTGACATATCAGCTAAAGTAATGACAAATCAAAATGATCAATTAATGTAAGGAATAAATGATAAGAAAAATATTTTTGGGTACTAAATCAAAATTATCAATAGTTAGAGTTAGAAAACATATATTAAAACTTATATTGTTTTATATATGGTATTATCATTTATCATTCATTTATATTATTTATATTTAAAATTTAATAACGATTAATTATGAACAATGCATATTATAGTGACATTCTGGAAATTCTTATGATGAATGCATATATATTTTTCTCATTGTTTTTTTTGGTACTATTTTTTTCTCATTGTTTTATGCTTGGGTCCTAAACATATTTTTATTTTCAACTATTTTAAGTCTTGAAACATTGATGTGGTTATACAACTTTAATCTCCATGAACTTTTTGTCCAAAAACTAATATAAATTTATAAAGAAAACATGAGCATAATTGAAAAGGTTTATACAAGAAAGTAGTTTTTTTTTTGTAAAGTGTAATATCTATGTATTAATAGTGTAAATATTTATACATAGTCACTGTATTATCTATTAATCATTTGGATTAAAATACTTTTTATAGAATCAATAATAATTAAAAATGAATAATGTATAAATATTGTCAGTGTATACATTTTTATGTTGTTTAGAAGGAGGTTGAATTGATTTTTGGTTTGGGTGAATTGAACAGCCATTTTATGAAGTGCCAAAGGGTGAAGCACAAGCTACACAGTACATAATGAGGAAGATTGCTCCAAGGCGCGTGTGGCCAATCATATCTTTAGGCGCGTCGTTAGTTTTCTGGTATGAACACATAACTCGTATGATTTGCTTCCTCATATGCAAGAACCACTCCTTCTGGGAATTTCTAGCCAAACTCCTCACTAGAAACAGGTGACCCCACAATTTCATTTCTTTCTATAAGATTAAGGGAGAAGTATATAAAGCCCTATAATTTTACATCAATATAAATTATTCTTTCTTTCTAATATTTTCTCTCTTACCAAATTTTTTTTTAATATTATGGGTTTTCATTGCTCAATTAATTTACAATAAGAAGTTTATTGGTATGAACAAATAATTAAGGGAAAACGAATGTCTTAGTTATCTATTTCCCACACTTTCTCTTTGGTCTTGTTCTTGTACTTGACGAGGAGGAAAATGCATACATTGATATTATAGACAAAAAAAATGTACACTTAAATATAAGTAATATAAAATAAGGAATGATATAAATTTAACTCATAATATGTAGATATTATATTACATCATAACTCATTTTAGGTTACAGTATAATTCTTGCCCATATGTCGGGGAGCACAAAGTCAATGTGTGTGAGCCAAAGCATAGTAGATGGAGTCATATTGAGATGATTATGATTACATTAATTATAGGATTGACAATATGGGCCAATCCAATTTATCTTTGGTCTATCAAAATATGGGTTGACTCAACCCTTATTGCTAAAAGGTTCAAAATGTCAGTCCAACCAATATTTGGCAGGGCTGACAGGTGTGCAGACTGACCCATTTTTTCTTCAAAACACACATTTATAATCAACTTGATCACAATCTCAAAAATAAATAATCATCATGCATCATAAATGTCTTTTAAACAAAAAATCACAAACCAAAGTCTAAAATAACATATTATCTTAGTTTAAAATTTATAAGTTCTAACAACAAGTCAGCATAGTCTTAAACTTTTAAATTCCTAGCTCACAATCAAGATTCTAACTCCTAATTTCACAATAATATGGGTTAGTCTGACCCTGTCCGACCCGTCTTTGGCCCGCCAAAATATGGGATGACCTAACCTCAGCCTTATTGCTAAAATGGCTCAAATCTCCAGTCCAACCTACTAAAAATGTCAATCCAAATAGGCTGGTCTGTCGAGCCAAACCCATACTGATATCCCTAATTAATTATGAACCTTCTTTGTATTTTGGTGGCCATGAATAAAGTTGATTATTTCAAGTGTTAGTGAAAGCTACTCTTTATCTAACATTATATCTTTGATATTAATACACATCTCTAACTCACTCACAGGGTTAGGACCTTCTTGCTTGAAGGGTTCTTTTGCCATACCCATAATGCAGCATGGCATACCCTACACAACATTATTTGTGGAACTGCGGGGAAAATTGGTGTATATTTGGATGACATAAAAGATAACCTCAATGTCAAAGTTACTATATTTCATGGCAAAGATGATGAGGTTATCCCAATTGAGTGTAGCTATGAGGTTCAAAGAAGAATTCCACGTGCCCATGTAAGAGTTATTGATAACAAAGATCACATTACCATTGTAGTTGGAAGACAAAAAGTTTTTGCCCTAGAGTTGGAAGAGATTTGGAACAACACAAACAACTAGAAAATTATGTTGTGTGTAGTGCAAAATGCACTTATGTCTAGCTGGACTTGATTATATTTTTGTTTAAAGTTTTTTTTCCCTTGGTCAAGATATTGTATCTTTTCTCATAAGTCACATATTGCATGAACTACAAATGTCCTTCAAAAATATATATAAGAGAGTTAGTTTCTAATTATTTATATAATATCAGTGTAAAAATTTATACACAATCATTATATTATCTATCATTCACTTGTATTTTTTTTTTGAAGAGTCAATAATAACTAAAAATGAATAATGAATCCACAATGTATAAAAGTTATACACCGTCGTCAGTTTCTTAGATTTTTTACTCTAAATAAAATAACAAGTTCAATCATTAAACTGTTATAATAATTTATGTTCAAAACTAGACTTTAGAACTTGCAGTTTCATTGTCCATAACATGTCATTCATGACAAGGAGCTTCTTAGATAAGTTGAAATTAGTCCATCTCTAATAATGCCCTTCTAATTAAATTTACTCTAGAACCTTATAAACAGAAACAACTCTACTAGAAAACAAAACTTAACATAGTTGGTAAATTTTGATTCGTTAAACATAAGAGTTTAATCCCCTTCAATGATATCTACTATTAACAATATAATAAAAAAAACTCATTCCTGCCACATGTCACATCTTCCTCACATGTTTTTCCTTCATGCCACATGTCACATTCTCCTCACATTTTCCCACCTTAAAATATGTCACATGTCACATTCTCCTCATATTTTCCTATCTTAAAATGTTCTAAGTTATTAAAAAATTAAAAAAAAACTTATTCATGCAACATGTCACATTTTAAAAAAACTCCTTCATGCCACATGTCACATTCTCCTCACATGTTTTTTCCTTCATGCCACATGTCACATTCGCCTCACATTTTCCCATCTTAAAATATGCCACATGTCACATTCTCATCATATTTTCACATCTTAAAATGTTCTAAGTTATTAAAAAAAAAACTCATTCATGTCACATGTTATTACTATGTACCTTCCCACACTATCCTTAATTTTTATATATATTTTATATGTTAATAATTTAATACTAATTAGCGATTAGTCTATGTTGCTACCCCACCAAAATTGAGTGTTTATCGTACCTATGCTTTATTATGTTAAAATGTACTAGACATTGAGCATTCGATGAAATTGAAATCATTTTTCACATCCAAACTATTTCTTTACACTAATCTATGTATATTATATTAACAATATAATAAAAAAACTCCTTCATGCCACATGTCACATCCTCATCACATGTTTTTCCTTCATGCCACATGTCACATTTTCCCATCTTAAAATATGTCACATTCTCCTCATATTTTCACATCTTAAAATGTTCTAAGTTATTAAAAAAAACTCATTCATATCACATGTTATTACTATGTACCTTCTCACACTATCCTTAATTTATATTATATGTTAATAATTTAATATTAATTATCGATTGGTCTATGTCGCTACCCCACCAAAATTGAGTGTTTACAATACTTATGTTTTGTTATGTTAAATGTAATAGACATTGAGCATTAAATGATATTGAAATCATTTTTCACATCCAAACTATTTCTTTACACTAATCTATGTATATTATTTAACGTTTACTATTCATCTAAGAATAATTGCATTTTTTACACCTCATCAAAGTTTTGTAACACTTTTCCAATTGAATTTTAATATTTTCAAATTCTTTGAATTTTAATTTTTCTCTAATTGAAAAATTAAATTCCAAATTGAAGTTTTTTATAACTTTTAAATATATTTTTAATAAAAAAACTCATTTAGTATAATGATTGGATTTCCATTTTTTCATTAAAATTTAAAATTGAAAAAATCACTTCATTTTCTATAAATTTTAAAATATTTATTTTAATAAAAATAATATGGTATCATGTTTCAGACTTTCACTTTGTTATTTCCATTAGAAAATTCAAATTAAAAATTGTCATTTTTTTTTCTTATATGATTGAATATGTAAATACACAGGTAAGACGTGTATTCTTAATAATGTGAATGTATAAGTAACATGTGTGTTTTAACTATGCGAATGCATGAGTAACACGTGTTTTCTTATTAATGCGCAAATGTACAAGTAACATGTGTGTTTTTAGTCATGCGAATGCACGAGTCACATGTGTTCTTAACAATACGAATGCACAAGTAACATATGTTTCTTAACCATATAAATGTACATGTAATATGTGTTATTAGTCTTGCAGCAAAGAAGTATTGCTCCGTGCATCGCTGATGCACGGGAATCTTGCTAGTTTACCACTTGAAAAAGTTTAGTCTCTCCAAAAAACACTTTCAATGCATCAAAATAGGGGAAAATTATTCTATTGCTTAGTCAGTTTTGAAGTAACTCCCTTAAAGTTCTTTGAAAGTTATTGCTTCATAGTTAATATCAGTAGAAAAACATGTAACTTTTTCCATGGATAAAACTGTAATATCATTTTAAATAAAAAATATATAAATGTTATTATTTTTTTTGACTTTTACACGTTACTTCCCTCTCCATTAGGATCAAAATTTTTGTCTTCATTTCCCAAACCAATCACATTAAAAAAAGTAATCAAAAAATTTTATTTTTTGTTTTTATGATATTTTTCTTAACTACTTGTCATTTTTTGGTATGATTGATACACAATGAGACACCAAATCTTAAGGCATGTTCATTCTTCATATTAACATATTTTCTTTTGCCCTTTGAAGATATAGTGATCACCAAAAGTAGACTAAGATTATCAGAATTAACCCCTAATATGATATGGTCATGTTGTCTCACTTTTTTGTATCACTCGATTGTCCAGAGATATTATCAGTCAGAAAAATATTTAGTAATTGAAATTTTAACTTAAATAATCTTTTTCAATCAATCAAATATGATGATACATGAAATGGTTCAAAAAGTGAGACAACATATATGTTTCAAATAACATAACATTGTAAAGAAACACAGTTATACAATTCTGGTTTCTACTAGCATGATGATTCTAATGAAATCAGTAAGTATAGTTTATTTGGAAAAGCCACTTCAGCTGCTTATGAATTAGTGGAGTATTTTCTAATGAAATCCAATTGTACATTCTAACTGAATCAATGGTCACTTACAATTATTATTCTACATAACATACTCAGCTCTGCCTCATGCATGAGAAAGGCACGCCATACTACAGCAATTTTATGGACATTATTTCAATTGTACATTCTAATGATTCTTCAGCGTCATGCTCACTACGCCTTTTCCTACTATTATTTGTCTCCAACATTGATTCACATTAAAACATGTTTATGGACATTATTTCAACTCGTTTTGCCCGATATATCACTGAGACTAGAATTGAGTTTGAGCTAAAAAATTAGATTCAATTAATATTTACTACCAGATAGGGTAGGGTTTGACTCTCACATACCTCAACTCCCTTTTGCTCACAATGTTTTTATTTATTTAGTTGTTACAAGTCAGTTACATCTCTTTATATTAGACTCTTAGAGTATCAATATATTTAATTTCAGAATGTATATGTTGATATAATATCATATTTTACAATGTTTTTAATTATTTTTGTTAGGTATTTACCTTTATCTTTTTCAGTAAAGAAAAATTGTATTAAACTAAACATAATGAGTGTCCGCCCAATACAAAAAGCAATAAACTAATGATTTATTTAGAAACTAAAGTAATACAAAGTTTTGGATCTATACATCAAATTGTAAAAGATAAGTTCATATATATTATTTCACACATCAATATTACTCCAATATTTTTACCATATTTAAATGTTAGCAAAATATTTTTATGTATAATATCATATGTCAAACTATGTATAAATAAGAATAATTTATATTGAAAATAGAACTCAATATTGTCTTACTTAAATTACAAATTATGAAATGATTTTGGTAACTCTTTTTTAAAGAACCCCTTTCTTGACAGAATTCCTCCATCCGTCAAAAGTTAAACGTGAAGCCTAGGAAATATAAGAGACCTCACAAGAACGAAGAGTCAATTGAAAAAGAAGAAAAAGAAGAAAAATAATACGTTCAAGATTTGTGCCGTTGGATCATTACTTCATTTCATTCCTCAATCTAGGGTTCTTGGAATATCCTTTTCGTGTTTCAGTTCTTCAATCTAAGGTACGTTGTTGCGTGTTGCAATTGCTTTTCTATTTCAGCATTCATTACCAATTCAGAACTCCAATTTCAGATCTTCTTTGTTCTTTTTCACTCAGGTGAATAAAATCTGCCATGACGATAGCTGATTCAGATTTCCCTATGGACAATGGAGCAAGTTGCTTGCCGATTCCACCTGAGGAAGAGAATCTGATCGTGACTGAGTTGCTCAAGGAATCGGAGCTTAACTTGCAAGCAGGCAACCTGTTCTATGTTATTTCTAACAGGTCTCATAAATCTATCTCTAAATCTTGATGAATCTATGATAAATGATTTGTTTGTTTTTCAGAAGGATGTAGAAAAGAAATGAATTTTGTGTTGTTCTAGAGATATACATAGGCATGTTGAAATTGTATTAGTTGTGCACTTGCGCCGTTTGCATGCTTCTTTGATGCTTCAATATATTTTAGGTAGGGTATGGGTACTAGAGTAATACCTGTCCTAGAGTTTGCTATGGTACCCTTATAACATAAAGTTAGGAAGCACGATACAGATACAGATAATGGATATGAATATGGCACCAGATGAATGATGGATCATTGATACAGTATCCTTACATTATGTATTAGATAGCGGTATGACAACCATATTAAAGTAGCCATCAGTACCACATCCCATGCGAGTTATCAGATATTTGTTGGTTGGGTGATTTTATCATAAAGAGATCATTTATGTAATATTAAATAAGATTAACAAAGAATAAGTTTTTGACAACTCACTCTTGTTACTAGTAATCCTTGGAAGAAAAAGGTACTGAAGTAAACCTTATGATGTTCTTTTCGTTGATGACAATGTTCTTCTATGTTTGTAATAGATGTACTGGTTGTTTTGTTAATGCTTAATTTTGCATTTGTGCAACATGCTGATTCCACAGCATGAGCATGTGAGGGTCACATGTCCTAACTGTTGTGCCTAGGCTTTCTTTCATCTGTATCCCTTTTCAATCAAGATTTTTCCCTTTCGTGCAGGTGGTTTTCAAGTTGGCAGATGTATGCTGGGCCTTGTATTGGTATATTCTCAATTGACGAGCAATCTTATAACAGCAAGCATGCAAATGATGTTCACTCAGACATTGCAGCTAGACCTGGGCCAATTGATAACTCTGATATCATTTCAAGTGAAATTAATTGTGATGACAATAACTTAGATATTCATCGAGGGTTGGAAGAGGGGACAGACTATGTTTTAGTTCCCCAAGAAGTGTGGGAAAGACTGTTGGAATGGTAATTTTATTATTATCAACAAGAATGTTACATAAAGAAGAGTAAGATAAACATGTTTTGATGCTATAACTATTCTTTGAAGAAAGAGCCACATAACCAATTAACCATGTGTTTCCATACATTTGATTAACTATGCAGAGGGATATTTTTTTAGGCAGAGTCTGTATCACTAGTTAAGTTTCAGGAAGCTTGTAATGGGTTGCCAGCCTTCAATTTACAGAACTGGGCTTGGAATAAAATTGTGCTCTAAAGTTGTTTAAATTTGTTTTTTTTTGCTCTTACCTTTTTGTTTTAAAATCACCTGAGTCCTTAACTCCTATAGACAGTATACTCTAGTTTGTTGCAAGTCAAATCTGGAAAAAGTTACAGTTGCACAGAAGCAGTCAAGAACATTTTGCTTCTCCAGTTTTAATATTAAAATTCTAGATTCCTATCTACGAGACATTTCGGTATTAAAGCAGTCAGAACAAATGCATGGCCTCAATTCAATTTTTTCAAGAGTTGGCTTAAAGTGCTTTATTTGTAGATTATTTGTTTACACAGATTTGTGGCTCACAATTGTCTAGGTACAAAGGTGGACCCGCATTACCAAGGAAGTTGATTTCTCAGGGTGTTGGACAGAAGCAATACAGTGTTGAGGTTTACCCGCTTACTCTGAATGTGACGGATGCCAGAGATGACAGTAAATCAATTGTAAAATTAAGCAAAAAGGTACAATTGTTTTCATTCTTGGCTCTTTTTATTCTAGTTAAGCTTCATATACAGTAACATCAATGCTTTGAAAAGGGTGCAAGTGTGTCTGTTTGGAATAGGACAATTAGGGTAATCAAAATTGCGATTTTACTTGGAATAGGGCAATTTTGGAAGACCAACATGTGTCTGTGTTAGTTGGTGAGTGCCCATAGAAATTTATGGTTAAGTGAATTTTAAAGTCTGATGATAATTTGTAGATGTATACTGGGATATTGACACGTTATATGCTAGTCAATCTACAATTTTTATTTTATTTAGAGAAAGAGTAAGTGTCAGAGTCTCTGCAAGAACTTCGGGCAATAATTTATCTTACACCTTTTGTTCTAGAAGATCCCATTATTATATTATCATGTCTGTTAGTAAATAAAATTGATAAGGTTGTAGATGTAATTAAATGACTGAAATAAAATAATATTACTTTAGATGATCACTTCCCTATTATTTTTTGTATTATCACCCTTACTTTTTACTCCATTCCCCGTGTTCTGCTCTCATTTTTTGTTTAACTTTTATTATTAAATTATGTTTTAAACTTGCTAAGATGGTGTGCCTTGATGCAATGATAAAATTGTTGTCTTGTGACTTGTGGATTGTGGTCATGGGTTACCAGTTGTAAAAACAGCCGATCTGCTCATGGGGTATGGCTGCATGCATCTAACATTCTCGTGACATATTGTTGAAAATCATGTGTATTGCACCATCCTTCTATTTTTTAAAACATAAATTTGTGCTTACATCATTTTTAAATAATACTCTCTAAGCATAGGAATAGTTCATACTTTAGGATCAACTATATATCCGAGAGACACCAAACACCAAGTAGAGATTTGTCATATTTATTCATATAGATACATTGGGTTAGGATCAATTGACTTTGTTGAAAGTCAAACCTTTTCTTCATCATTTAGTATAGTTTATTTTTAATTTCTGAGCTTCTGACAAGATTGATTGTCGGATTAAAGGTTACTGTGATGTGAATCATGCTAATACATTTGATGTTAAGTCATAGTGGGTTGTAATTTATTGGCATATCGTATGCATTTTACTTTTCTAGCATAATAAAATACTATTTGATTAAGTGCTTATTGATTTTCACAAAAGATCAATATCATAACTACTTATGCGGATTCTTTTAGATGGTGTGAAGTTTATGATGCTTATACATATAGCTTAAGGAATCTTTAAATGACATATAAATCATTTATTCACTTGACAACCCTCATATTCTCACATTAGTATCACTTTTCTTGACTTCATAATTTCAATAGGCAAAGGCTTCCGAAAAATAAAATAAAGAAAGAGAAAAACATTAAAAGATCATGATATCATTTTTTTGGTACTACCAAGAGTATACCCTCTCCGGGAGTACATATGTTGTCCCACTTCATATACCATCAAGTTAAAATTGTAATTATTAAACATTTTTTGGCCAATCATACCTTGTGGCACATGGAGTGGTACAAAATAGTGGGACAGCAGATGTGCTCCCCCCTCACCCTATGGGTATAGAACTAATCCCTTTCGGAGTACTTGTCTGCTCCTCCCAACAGTGTCGCTCCCAGCCCCCAGGAATTGAACCCTTGACCTTTTGGCCTTTTGGGGATCTAGCAGAGCCTTACACCACTAGACCAATGCCTTGTTTGTGATATTAACCTATGTTTTAAATCAAATCTTATGTCCTGTTCTATTCTTTCATATTAGCCTATGTTTAAAATCCGTTAACTTTTGGTTGAAACTTGATTTCCCAATTCCAAAAAAATCACAAATATAGAAATTTACTTTTTAAATATTTGATTGTAACATGATATGATTTGATTATTGTAATTTGAGACTAACCATCATTCTGATTCTTATTCTTTTTTTTATTTCTGTAAAATTTATTTTAGGCTACCTTAAGTGAGCTTTATGAGGTGGTGTGCAAAATTAAAGGAGTTGAGCAGAAAAAGGTTGTTTTCTTTTTGGTTTTTGCTTATTTGTTTTTTATTTTTCATTTGTTATAAAAACCTTACACATCCCAGCTGTCCCTTTTCTTTTTTCTTGGTTGTAAATCATGTTAGGCTCATATCTGGGATTACTTCAATTTGGAAAGAAGTACATTGCTGACTGTCTCAGACCAGACATTGGAGGATGCAAGCTTGACGATGGACCAAGATGTGAGTACTGAGTAGCTTTGAGTTCTATGGATTTTTTAAAGTATAATTGATTTCAAATTGGAAATAGAAGTGCAACTCCTTATGGGACCTTTTTTTGCCTATGAAGTGGATGTTTTGAAGCACAAAAATTGTGGTTTTGCATTAGAAGCAAGCTTGTGCTAAAAACTTGGTCTTTCAAGATCTATAAATAGAGACTTGAGTTGATTATTCTTATTGAGTAATTCTAAATTAAAGTCTAAATACCAAGATATCCTAACTTGGTTTTTTGTATTGAAATTGTTTTTCTATGGAAGATTGATGTCCATGATTCATCTCTTGCTCACAGATTCTCCTTGAAGTATCACTTGATAGAGATCCTTTTTCTCATTCTGGCATGGATTCAGTGGGAAATGAACTTGCTTTGATACCATTAGAGCCTCCAACGTCATCTGTGTCAATTGCAGGGGTGCCTACCATGTCAAATGGTCACTCAACTGGGTCTAGTTTTAATTTGTGTCAGGGAAGTTCTGCAGGTTCATCACTGACTAGTTTGGATGATAAAAATGCTAATGTCTACGAAGGGGAAAGGGGTGGCTTGGCAGGACTGCAGAACTTGGGAAATACCTGCTTCATGAATAGTGCTCTTCAATGCTTGGCCCACACTCCGCCGCTTGTTGAATATTTCTTACAAGATTACAGTGAGGATATCAACATGGACAATCCTTTAGGAATGCATGTATATGATCATTTGTGTTGGCTTTTATTTTATTTTTTCTATATGTTGAAGACAATGTGCATTAACTTTCAAGTTGTATCATGTGTCTGATATGCAGGGTGAGTTAGCACTTGCATTTGGTGACTTGTTGAGGAAACTGTGGTCCTCAGGGCGTACTGCTATTCCACCCCGTGTATTCAAGGGCAAACTGGCCCGATTTGCTCCTCAGTTCAGTGGTTATAACCAGCATGATTCTCAAGTTAGTTTCTACAAACTCTGAATGTTCTTTATTTTTGTGATGCTGTGAAGTAAATATACCTGAATGCTGTTATTAATTAGTATGAGAATTTTGTATTTATGCATTAGGAGAGCTTTAGGCATTCTTCCAGCAATCTTTCTGTAATATCAAACACCTTCTGTTGACTATCCATTGTTTCATTAGGTTACTAGATACCATCACTGGTTCCTGATTTCAAAGTCCAGTTGGTTCTAAATAAGGAAATTTTATACAAAAAATAAATTAATAAGAACAAAGGAACAGTATTACTTTTTAGGTTAGTTACACATTGGATCAGATGAAATTTATTTGGGGTCCCAGAAATATAATCTTTTCAATTTGGTCTTTGAAAGGGTTCACTTTTCAGTGTGTCTATAGGTAGTTGGCACTGCCAATTTGTTGATGGAAATTGGCTGCCAGAAGTTTCTGTCAGCCCCTTGACATATTTTTTCTCATTTTGGAGGACCCAAATGAAAGAAAATGTAGTTCTGAGGGTTTCAATCTGTGTTCCAACCTTATTTTTCAGTACCCTCTTCATTCTATCATATTCCTATTACACTGTAGATATTACACAGTGAAGCACAGGGTTTCTTTCATTACAAATTATTTATCCATGATTCAAAGCCATCCTGCTTTCGTTTTAGACTAGGAGTTTGATTACATTTTTGGAATATATCTGCATGGCTTGATTATGAGTTTTGAACATTAATACAAATGTTTCTCTATATCTGCATGTATATGACAAAGTAGGGCATTTTTTTGTAGCGTTACTTTTCTCGGTGAACTGTTTTTTTGCTATGGACTAAAAGATAGCAAGTCAATTTATGCTTGGAAATCTCATCCACTTCACTTTGCATTTACATTTTTCTGTTTTCCTCGCCTTTTCTCATGAGTATAAACATAGGCATGAGTGGATCATTTGTACAACATAGTAGCTTTCCTTGTCATGGGTGTATGATGATGTAGTGTTATGAGATGCTACATTTACAAATTAAAGGTAAAGGATATTTCAGTGGATGTTGGGGCGGCTTAATCTCTTAAACATTGCATTATATATACGTCGACATTAACCAAGCCTTAGTCCCACTAGGTGGGGTTAGCTACATTAGACAATTGAGTGTAACTGTCCGACAGCTTTCTGGTTATTGATTTATTTTAACAATTACCTTCTATACTCAATTTTAGAAGCAATGAGATCCTGGTTGTTATGATTGTTGCATGTTCTGAGTAAGGGTAAAATTCTTTAGGAACTGCTTGCCTTTTTATTGGATGGGCTGCATGAAGATTTGAATCGGGTGAAACAAAAGCCTTACATTGAAATGAAGGACTCGGATGGTAGGCCAGATGAGGAAGTCGCATCTGAGTGTTGGAAAAATCATATGGCTCGGAACGATTCATTGATCGTTGATGTTTGCCAAGTGAGTACTTATTTATATATGGCAATATTATTTCATAGTCACATGCTACTTAGATTCCATTTTATCTGCCTTTGGTAAGCCAAATAGCTAAGTTTCTATCCCATCACTTTGTCTTACTCTCCCCTTTTCAGAAAATGAAATAGGAAAATAAAAGAAAATGGAAGATTTGTAGTTATTAATTGCTATACTTGTTTACCCATGTCCATTTTATAATTTGTTCGCATGCTTTCTTGAGTTTTCCCTTCAAAAACTAGCCATATGTAATTTTAATCAATTATTTTTGTGTTCATTTGTTATTAAAGCTTGACAATTTCAACTAAATACTAGTTATCTTTATTATGTATTGCATTATTTGATTTTTATGCTATAAAATGATCAGGGTCAATACAAGTCAACTCTGGTTTGTCCAGTGTGTGGCAATATTTCAATCACTTTCGATCCCTTCATGTATTTGTCATTACCGATGCCTTCCACTGCAATAAGGACAATGACAGTGACTGTCTTTTATGGTGATGGGAGTGGTCTTCCCATGCCATTCACTGTGAATGTACTGAAGCATGGTTGCTGTAGAGATCTTTGCACCGCATTGGGGACTGCATGCTGCTTGAAGAGTGATGAAATGCTTTTGCTTGCAGAGGTAGGTGCTTCTGAAAAAAGTTAGATTTCCATGTGGTTTTGCTGCTTCATTTTTATTTCAGTGGTTGATGTGTTTATATGTCTAACTTTCAGGTTTATGAGCATAAGATTTTTCAATATCTAGAGAATCCCTTGGAACCACTGGCTTCAATAAAGGACGAGGAACATATTGTTGCCTATCGACTCAAGAGAGGAGCCCACAAAACGAAACTAGAAATAATGCATCGGGATATGTAAGTTTACCTCTTGGTTTATGGTCTGGTTATATTCTTAACTGGAAAAGGCACAAAGCTCTGTTAAGTCATGGTGCCTGCATATGATAGTTTCCATTGTCTAAGATGAAACTATTGGGAGATTTCTTCCTAAGTTTCATTTTAACTGAGTATTCCACTTGGTTACGTGAGTTATGATAGATCTATTACTGAGGTTTATGAGAGAAGAGGTACGAAAAGAGGACCTGAGTCTCACATGCTGTGGGAGTGGAACGTAACTGAATGTCTGATTTGTCATAGAGAGAGGAGAGAGAGAGCAAGACCCTCAAGGAGGGATCATGTGAGTTTAATGAGGAAAGGTTTGGAGAGGAGGTGGCAGACCCTCAAAACTCTACTGGGTTTTATCCTTACTTCTTCTTTTCCAGTTTCTGGGTGTGTACATTCATATTCATTCTGCATTGATGTCCATCAAATGTCAGGAAAGAAGGCATCTCTTGTTAATATAAATAATACAGTGTTTTCATTATAGAAGTAATAATAGAATGTTTTTATTTGGCTATCCTATCAAATTCTGTTGTAACCTGTAATTAAATTTTGGTTAACTGGTTTCCTCCCTTCCAAGTAACTCATCATAAAGGTCTTGGATTTTCTCAACATTTTTGTGTCGGTGATCCTTATTATGAATCTCTCCATTGTTCAATGGAAATGAGTCATCCATAAATTGATAATGGTGATTAGTGCCACCTGTTTCTGGAATTCATCAACTGTGATATTCAATCGTTTTATCATCTTTATAGTAGCGTTTGGCAGGCGGGTTAGAACAGTATGGAACATATCATTTGGGTTCTATTTTTTGGGGTGCATTTTACAAATACAATAGAGCAGGACATTTAAAAAGTGGGACATTGGGGTTGAACAGAATAGAACATTCCCTTCTGATCTCTCTCGTGTTAAGCGCTACCTGTGTTTTATGACCAAAATTTTAGAATAGAATTTTCCTGTAATTTTTTCAATGTTTTGGTTAATTTTCCATTGTTGTGTTTCAAGTACTACAGAATCTTCCAGGTGTCATTCGACATGGTACCTGCTACTCTTAGCATCACTCAGGGGGTACACATTTGTTGTCCAACAAATTGTGCCACTGCATGTACCATTAGCTGTGGTTGGTCAGAAAAATAATTAATTATTAATTTTTTAACTTCAAAATATTTTTTCAACCAATCAAAAGTCTGTGGTACATGTATTGGCACAATTTGTGGGACAGCAGATGTTGTCCCCACTCAGGGTGGTATACACAACCATTTGCTATAGTGAGTCAGCATAGAAAAGTTTGCCTTAGCATGATTTCACAACTGATTGGAGATTTCCTTGATTTGTTCTTGATGCATTGACTTAGTGCGTGATAATGCTTCAATTTCTCTTTTTGCTGGTCAGTTTGATGTTTTACTTTGATGTTTGCTGTATAGTATGAGAGGTGGAGACAGGAAGCTCTTTGGATCTCCCTTGGTCACTTATTTGGTAGAAGACCCTCAATATGGAGCTAACATTGAGGCATCTGTACATAAAATGTTGTCACCTTTAAGAAGAGCATATTCTTCAACTAAGTCTCATGATGGGAAGGAAGATGGTTTCATTTCTGTTGGAAGTGATGAGCAATCGAACATCTGCAGCGAACAAGAGGGGACATCCTGTGCAGAGTCATCTTTCCAACTTGTTTTGACTAATGAAAGATGTTTTAGCTGTTATCCCATTGAGAAGGATTCTCTTATAAAACCCAGTCAACATATAAGAGTCTTCCTTGACTGGTCTGGAATTGAACATGAATTATATGATTCCAGCTTCCTGAGAGATCTCCCTGAAGTTCACAAGACTGGATTCACAGTGAAGAAAACCCGGCAAGAAGCTATTTCTTTGTTTTCTTGTTTGGAGGCATTCTTGACTGAAGAACCTCTAGGACCGGATGACATGTGGTAAGATTGCTTTTATGTTCTTAAAATGGACTTCATACTAAGCTATCTGCTTTGGAAAATAGTGTTGATTTAATTTGTGTTTAATTTTATTAATTAGGTACTGCCCTAGATGCAAGGAACACAGACAAGCTACCAAGAAACTAGATTTGTGGAAATTACCGGAGGTTCTTGTTTTCCACTTAAAACGATTCTCATACAGCAGATACCTGAAAAACAAACTGGACACTTACGTGAATTTTCCCATTCACAATCTTGATTTGACCAAATATGTGAAAACCGAGGATGGACAGTCCTATGTGTATGACCTTTATGCAATCAGCAACCATTATGGCGGTCTAGGTGGTGGGCATTACACCGCGTATGCTAAAGTAAGCTCGTAATCTTTGATTCTTCATGCTATGAGCTGTTTACCAGGTTTTGATTTTGTAATTTTTGAACTCTTTCACTGTTCGGTTAGATGTTTCTGCTGAAACCATGTTCATTTGTTGTACCAAATTTGTGCAGTTGGTCGATGACAATAAATGGTACCATTTTGATGACGGTCATGTCAGTCCTGTCACTGAAGCTGACATTAAATCTTCAGCTGCGTATGTCTTATTTTATCAGCGAAGAAGTAAACAGGAGATGGAAGGAGAATCCCAGGTTCATACAGATCCTCATTGACAATGATAGGGCATTTTTGTTGTTATATTTTATGCCTGGATTATATGCTATGCACAATGTGAAGATAAGGTCCTGGATTGCTTGTTACTCTGCAGCGGAAAAAAGCTAAAAGTTGAAGACCAAATGCCTACCATGTCGTGACAGTAAATAAGCCAATGTTTAGCACAATGTGGAGCTTTATGTTACTCTGCAATGGAAAACAAGCTAAAACTTGAAGACTAAATGTTACTATGCCTTAATAGTAATTAACCAATGTTTAGGCGAGGTTCTGGTAACCATGTTCATTGGGTTACTATTACATGAGTTATACCATTTTTTGATCGAGAAATTTTGGCAGCCTGAGAGGTTTAGACATTTCTGTTATTTCATTTCATTGGAGTTTAAAACAAATACTGAACTCATCATCCTAGCTGTGATAATTGTTTGTATCCATGTTGTGCTAATGATTGTGAAAGAACTGTACCATTTCCAGTATTTTAGTATTCTGTTTCCGATATGATACAGCAATAACGAATGACTTATGTCGTCCCTAGCTTTTATGTTGTTCTCCATCTTTGGTGCGGGAGACTATATCCCACTCCATGTATCCTGTGTTTTTCATTGATCAGAAAATATAAAGTTAATATATATTAAATTAATAATTTACCTTTCTGACTAATAAGATACACATGATATATGGAGTGGTATAAACTTAGACAGAAGATGTGTTTCCCTTTGGTGCACTACTGAACATGTGAATGACTAAACTGCTTCCAGATTTTTGGAGTATGGTTCAACCGAATCCGCAGAAACCATTTTTCAACCAAGATATGTATGGTCTTGGTTTGTAATTATCTCCTGCGCTCTTAAATGATAATTTAACATTTTTATAAAACTTTTGTAGAGATTATTATAATTTTAATATGATTTTTGTAACTTCACAAATGTCAAATAATAATTTGAGTATCCAATAGTCATGCCTAATTAGGGCTATTTCTAGAATATCTCCAGTTATATTCTATACATATTCTGTGTTATGCAATTGGAGGTCTTTAAGCAGCAAGTGTTGGAGTTCTGTCTCCCTATTATCGATTGGTTGCAAGTTTATGTTTGGCTCAGTAGACAACAAGTTACCTAGGCGTGGCTCAGGTTGTCACTGTTTAGTATTTTAACACCAATTTCTTTTTCTTTTCAACCCTCAATATCATGTTAGCCATCTTGTTGAAGTCATTTTTTTTAAAATAAACTATAATTTGTGGTATGATGACGTTAACCATGTGTTAGAAATATCTGATTATTAGCAGTAGCAGCAAAACTTTGTTATATGAATTGAATGTCACTATGTTGTACCATAAGCATGGATGTAATATCTGTTACTGATTGTTTTAGAAGTTTGTGATAGATTGTTAATGTGACTTCAGTAGCTTAGAGGTTGCGTTTTTTGTTTCAAACATTGTTCTCGCTTAATACTTGAGTGCGTCCGTAGAGTCTCAAAGAAGTTTTTCTTAGACTATTTTCTCTTGTTGTGGATAAAAGGGTATTGGTGACTCATAATGGTTTGTGGTTGAATGAGGTTTGGTCTTGGGAGATTCAGTGGAGAAGGAATTTATTTGGCAGACAAGAGTCTTTGGCTAGGAACCTGCTTGACTTGATTCATCATCACGCATGTAGGAACAAGGTCTCATATTCTTGGAGATGTGGGCTAGACACATCAGAATCATATTTGGTTAAAACCACATACTTGGCTCAGGTGATTCATAACAACTCTACTTTAGATAATGTGTTAAAGAAGTGTTGGAATAGTTGTGTGTCTTCTTCTATTTGTTGTTTTGTTTGGAAACTTGTTAGACAAAGGATTCCAACCAAGGATGAGTTGTTCAAAAGGAACATCATTTGTGGGATTGATGACATGATTTGTGTTTTATGCAAGAATCCAGTAGAATCTATGTATAATTTATTTATCTCTTGTAACTTCACTATGAGTGTTTGGCATGACTTATACTCTTGGCTTCAAACTCTGGTTAATGTTCGTGCATCATTAGTAGAGTTGTTCATTCTTCATCATTCTTTTGGGTCTGGTAAAGGATTAAATCTTTGGAAAATGTTGTGGGTTACTATAGTGTGGTCAATTTGGTTGACGAGGAATGAAGCGGTTTTCTCAGGAAAGGACCCAAGCTATGTTCCTATTATGAATTTGATCCAAAATAGATAGTAGGTTTGGTTTTCATCATATGTAAACTCTTCTTCTATTTTGTTTGCTAATTGGTGCATTGACCCAAAAACTTGAATCAATTTAGCCAGTAAAAAGATTTCTCATTGATCTTTCTCTTGTATTGGGTGTGCACCCCTTGTGCTCATTTTAATGCAATTTTCTTTATAAAAAATATAAGGAATAATCTCTTTCAGGATATGTGGTTGTCTCTCTCAACAAGTGCTATTCACATGGATTAAATACTTATCTTTTAATCTTTCTAAGAATTTAAGATAGTCTTATACCACTAGACTAAGATCAACACCTTATTGGTAGCTTAATGGTTGTGTTTGAGAATTAAATAACACTATGTGAGCTAGTGCATCGTGAAACAATATATTATCTCATAAGAATAGCAATAAAATCAACATATAATTTAATGTACAGTGATACATAAAGTATTTGATATGTATCATTCATAACTACCTTTCCTCCAAAACTGATAGCATAAAGACAATGTGCACTTCCTGTCAAATTACAAGAAAAGAAAACGGAAAAGTGTGAACTTTCTTTATGCTGCCAACTTGCAAGTGCCACCCAACAAAAGGTGTTTGATGATGACTGCTTCCTAAACAATATCTTTTTCAGGTGTGTCATTTGCCTACCCCTATTATATATGAGCAAAACCATAATCTTAATGTACTAGGATAAAAAGGTTAAACTAAAATAATATTAATCCTAAAAGATATTTTAAGATATTCTAAATAAATTTAAGATATAAGTATCATAATATGAAATATTATTTTTATATTTATTATCTTGATATTCTATAATATAATTTAAGATATTCTGATAAATATATATTCTGCATTGAAAAATGTATATTCAAATCCAAAGTTTAATTTTTTATTTGTCTCCTTGATATGATAAAGTCTAACATAATCATTCTACAAATCTTTTAAATAATAAATAGTATGGTAGCACATAAACTGATAAAATCTAAGCCTAGTGCCATTAACATACGAAAATAAGTCATTCTCCTTAAGATGATTCATAACATCCTTGACAATAGGTATTACTTCACATTTTATTGATTGCTTGAATACCTTGCTTAAAAAGAAAAGCTTATGGAAGTTAAAGTTTTATACATTGCTAGAAGAAAAAAACCCTCTACACTCAAATTTCAATATGAAATGAGTGGGTACTTTGGTTAGAACTTTGACTCCTTGATCAAACTATGAGCTGGTGCCTACATCTAAGTACACCACATGCAACTATTAGATGAAGTTCTTGACCATTACTATATTAGGAATCATGATGATATAAATGGTGATGCTTAAGGAGTGGCAATATTTTCCCTTGCAAGAGGAGCAATCTCATCTCCATCAATTCCAGGTTCACTTCCAGGGACCCCTAGGCTCAATAGCACCTTTTCCCATTTTTTGGCAGGTCCCTGCATAAAAAATTGCTCAATAATTAGATCATAAGTCTATAAGCAAGGTTTTAAATTACGGTTAATAAATGCAACTGTGTCCACAATATTACGGTTTTTATAGTTTTCGCAGTCGCATTGCAACTGCAATTTTCATTTCCATTTTTCCAACAATTCGGTTGGTAAACACAACATAACTGCATGATCACAACCACAATTTAAAACTTTGTCTACAAGTGTAACATCTTTTAAGTGTGCCATAAGTAAAACAAAGGTTTGATCTAGCAACATGCTTAATTGCTTACCTTCCATGAAAAGTCTTGGGTCATACAATTCTGGATCATATCTTTCATAGCATGGGTACCATAAACTAGAAGGGCTCTTTTGACTGTTGTTGCTAACTTATCCACATCATTTGGATCAACAGCTTCACACTAAAGAAAAGCCAGTTATTATAACATTTTAGTTTCATTCTTCTATCAAAATGAAACAAGACTATTTCTCTACTTACTTCTACATTGAATGCTCCAGTGTGAAATCCAGTAAAACCTTCCCTGACAGTGTCAACAAGTCCACCAGTTGAGGAAACTATAGGCACCTGTTGCAAGCTCACACAATCATTTATTCAATGTTTAATCAGTCAAAAAAATTGTCATAGAACACCAAGTGGAGGAAGCATATAAACTTTACCGATCCGTACGACATAGCATGCAACTGGACTAGACCACATGGCTCAAATCTACTTGGGATCACAATAAAGTCAGCTGCAGCAATAATCTTGTGTGCCAAGGGACTGTTAAATTTTGCTATCCCTCTAGCTTTGTTAGGATACAAAACTTCTAGTTGCTCAATTTGATTCTCCATGGTTTTCTTGCCAGTTCCCTAAGTAAAAAGAATATGAATCATGAGCATAATGAAAATGGATCAGAATGACTTATTTGGATTAGTTCTCGCAAAACCTAATAGTTTTATGCACAAAATATGCGTATTTCGCTCATAAACTAAAAAGTGATGTAATAAATCGTCTGAATCAGTTGTTCAAATAATATTACTCTCAAAACAACTTTGTTTAGGTATTAGCAAAATGGAATCTGTAAAAAAGAGAACAATCGAATCAAGACACTTACAAGAACTATTATCTGAACATTCTGGTCAATGAATTTTGGGATAGCTTCTACAAGAATATCCGAACCTTTTTGCTCTTCTAGCCTACCAATGAACCCTATCAAAGGGATATTCCTATCAACAGGCAAACCAACCTCTGCTTGAAGGGCTTCTTTCAGCATAAATTTTGCTTCAGTGACCTATATGAATAGCAGTGTTTTAATGTGCATGGATTCTAGTAAACCATATGAATGAGGAAACCAAATATAACATTGAAACTACTACTCACAGTTGTGGCATCATAGTGTACATCTATGTATCTATCAGTTACTGGACTCCACTCTTTATTATCCATGCCATTGATGATACCGGTGATGCCAGAAGCGCGAAGTATATTGTCCAATTCGACACCTCTTTCCTCCCCAGAAACAAGTTCCATGGCATAATATGGACTTACAGTTAACACTTTGTCTGATTCTAATATTCCAGCCTTCATCCAATTAATTTTCCTTCCCTTTACAGGTTTAATATGCCTGAAAATGAAACAAATGAAATATGAAAATGGTTGGATATAGTATAGTTAAAGTTTATAAACAAAAGATCCATGTTGTTATGTGTGTTGTAGTAAGATAACAGCATCGGATCATACCCGTCGATGAAGTCAAAAGAGCTCTTGAATTCATTAGGTAAATTGAGAAGAGAGAAGTCTGAAAAGGCATGCCTGCCCTGATAGGCTATGTTATGAATACAAAATGCAACCTGCCATGATTGACCAAGTTAAGTCAGCTTCCTGAGAATGACTTATACGCATAATTGATTTCATACACTCGGAAAGTAAATAAATTATTGCCTTTGCATTCTTGTAAATCCCCCTGGACTTGTACATAGATTTCAAGTAGCATGGAAGAATGGCAGTGTGCCAATCATTGGCAACAAAGATGACATCTTCACCTGCCAGAAGACAGAAAAAGCTTGTAAACTTAAGTTAAAAAAAGTGTTTTTGTCAACTGAATAAGCCATAATAGAGTCACACCATATGGTCCTGAGAAATATTTGCTGCTGTTTAAGTTCAAAACCCTTGGTGCTGCAAGTGCAGCCTGAAAATTTTAAACAACACATTGATAATGTCATATGTAAGTTAAGATAAACTCCTTATATTTCTCAGCTATCAAGTATAGACAAAAGTTTTGACAACAAACAGCAAGATAAAGTCAATATCCATTACAATTCCCAGGTATAGACTGAAACAATAGTGAGATGGAACCAAAATTTCTGGGACCTCATTGTTTTCTTTCTTCAGTTTAATAAATTACATGAATGTAGTTACCAATCAAAAATCAAAACTGAAATTCCATGGGTAAAGGGATTCAACAACATGTCTTTACATATATCATACATGTCTTAGACTCTTTGCAATTTGATCATGAGAACTCAAGTTTATACAAGTTTAACACAATAAATCAGATGAAGCCTGGAGGGTAAGGCCACTTCAAATGACATTGCAATTTGTGCAATTATCTAAGCATTGGCTTATCAAGAGAATGATCATGTCCTCTCTAATACTAACTTATCATCTTTGGGTCACACACTTTACCATCAACAAATATTTAAATAGGAGGGAGGAAGTATATAAGGTAATAAGGTACCTGGCACAATAAGCTGAACCTAAGCTGATTGTCTTCATAATCCACTCCGGCCTTGGGGCCGTAGAGTTTTGACCCGGTCTTGCCCCATACCTGCCAAACACCAGATACAAGTTTAAGTTCAAACTATACACTGTCTTCAATCCTATAAATAATCTATTGTGTGAAATGGTTGATGACAAGAAAAGAGATTTAACCTTCTCAAGGAACAACGGGTGATCTACAAAAACACGATCAACCCCTCGCTTATAGCAGTGAAAGAAACGGGCAGTTTCTATTTTGTCTCCAACTTTGATCTACCAACAAAATAAGGGAGAACTTGAAAAATCATTACCAAGAGATAATAGTTCCTACTGTAAATTTGTAGAGAACAAAAAATTTACCTCCACCATGACACTAGTGTCCCAAGCATCCTGGTATTGGTCATATCGTGGTGACACTGTCATAACACGATGCCCATTTCCCTACATTAATTTGCATAAATCTATGTCAAATAAAGATAATCAAATTACAAAAGTTTGAACTTTGAACCAAGGCATATTAGTCCAAGATGGGAGTTTGGTTTCTAAGATTTTGTACTGATCAAATTACAAAAGTGTGAATCAAGGCAGTTGGTCCTAGTGTTAAGGAGTTTGGCGATCTTATATTTAAGTCATTCGAATGCAAAAATTACGCGTCAGGATAACTTTGTCCTTTTAAATGGGTCATCCTATCTAGACTCGGATTATATAGAGTCTAAGATGGAACATTTTTTATGAAAGAAGTGTGTTTGTGGAGTCATGAAATGGAGATTTCAATCTGCTTACTGCCAAAGCTGGTGGAAGTCCTCCAAGAACATCACCAAGTCCACCTGTTTTGCTCCAAGGTCCAACCTCAGCACCCACAAAGACAAATTTCATTCCTTTTCCACACACAATTTTTCCCAAAACCTTATCATTATTACTTTTCCTACTAGAGCTACATGTTTTAGTTGCATGGGTAGTTCTAGTTCTCATTTGCAGCTTGTTCAAAGATCTTAATCCTTCATAACTCAATGACTGGTTTTTGAGGCATAACTGAGAAGAACCCAGTTTTGCCTCTGCTCTCATGGTTCCATGGTGATTGAGACACACACTTCTTGATGCTACATAAGAGGCTGCCACAGTTGCCATATCTTAATCTGCATGTAACATCAAAAAAATTCTACTTCAGTGTATAATAATGATTGTTCATCATGAATTGATTTAAGAATTGTAAAATGTACATGCTAGTAATATCACTATTGTTTTTGTTGTTAACAAATATCATGTCATGTGTATATAGTTGTAGATAAAGAAGGAAACAAAAGCAAGTTTTAAGGTAAAGAAATTAAAGTGATACCCTGAGTTGTGTAAACTAATGAGAGAAAAGGTTGCAATGAAAACAAGTTATGAGTAATAACTAATAAGGAGTTTAGAATTTGGTCTAAATAGTTAAGAGAAAAGCTATAAATCTGGATCTGGTTGTGATGTGGGTTTTGAATAATTCGTTCAGATAAAGTCAGTGTGTACATTACAGTAAATAGTAAGTCTAATAAATCTATTTCTGACAAACTTCAATATAATTGTTCAATTAACATTGTAAAATTAGAGAACCATGCATTAAAAATAGCAAAGTTGTACTAAGTTTAAGGGAATGATACTTTTTTATTTACAGGTAAGAGAGGAAGAGTGAGTGATCTAAGCAACAATTCTCGGAAGGAAGGAAAAGGTAAGCTGAGTTGTAACAATGTTGTATCAAGTCATCTGGTGCCACTAAACTCCACATTAGACCTAAAGATATTCGTATAAGTACCCGAAAGGAATTAGTTCCTTATTGACATTTATCTGGAAAAAAAACTTATCTAATATCTCATGTTAATAAAAACATGTCATATTAATTAAAAAAATTCGAGAAAAGTTAAACTTTATGTCTTTTGCAACTAAACACCATAAACTATTTTTTCTTTCAAATTACTCCTTAAACTTTAACATTTCGTGAAATTGATCCCTACATTCACACAATTTTAAATTACTAACAATGTAATTGGAATTAACATATTACATTAGTTTCTCTTGTTGGAAAGTGCAAGGCCTTCAACAGTGCAATTGTGGAAGTGTTTCCTTAAATCTCAACATTCTCTTAGGTGCAAGGCCTTGCATAGCCTCATCTAGGAGATTTCCGACAAAGTTGCCTGATGACAATAACTTCTAGGAAGTTGTTATCAGTGACTATAATCCAACTGAATGTATACACCCCCATACTGTATAGGAATTTGTTTCTCATTACTTAAGTTGCTCTCATGTTTACTTTTTTTGTTACAAAATTTCAGGGCCGGCATAGTTTAGTATATGACATGGGGAGCACATAAGAAACATGTGAATGAATTAACTTCATGTAAATTCACAACACAACCTCAAGTGTTAATTCTAATTTTCATTATTAATAATTTAAAATTATATAGGAACCAATTTCACTAATAATTAAAATTTAAAGAATAATTAGGGAGAGAAAATAGTTTACTATCTAATTACAAATGACATATGCTGACTTTTAACAACAAAAAATTTAGTGTCCAAAATTTATGTTGGGAGTTTTTAGTATTGTGCCTACTATTTGAGGCAACCACTCTCCTGTGCCTATAGTGTTTTGACACGTGGCAATCATTGAGATTGCATTCAGTGGGCCATATCATTTGTGGGACCTTGTGAGTGTACTATAAATTATTGAGCATTGAGGTCAATATTCAATGATGACTTGGAATTAGGATAAAGATATTTTCTCATCTTGCACCTATGCAGCTTTGTCATGTGGAAAATTTTAGATTATTTGATTGTAGCTTTGTTTGTTTGATCCTCTCACATCAACAAAAAGATTTTCAATATGCACATAAGACGTTGGTGTTACATCATCTCAAATTGTAAAAGATTACCACTAATTTCTTTGTTCTTATAAAATGTTTAGGAGGTTATTTTGGAATTATATGTAAATTAATTGATTTTGTTTTCAGATTGTCTATATTAATTAATTGGAAAGATAAAGTCATTAATTTATTGGGTAAAACGATAAATTGAATAAGACTTATTACTAAAGTGTAATTTTGTAAACTACATGTAACTATTAATAAATATAATAATATAGTTATTTTTTTATTCTTGTGATATCATACAAAAGATCTTTAAAAGGACATGTGAACATAAATTATTGAACTTTATTATTATATTTTTTAGCATTCCAAAATAACATCCTTCTTTTATGATAGAATTTTTCTCTTTCCCACAACTCTAAAAATTAAATAAAGTTGGAATAAAAAACCAGTTTTATTTCAGTTTTTAATTATCAATCATAGATTATATTCATTAAAAATTATTTTATGTCACCCATATAACTATATTATCATCTTGAAAATATAAAAATTTAAGTGAACTATTGTTATCTAATAGCAAGTAGGAAAGTGAATTAAGATAATATAAACTTATTTTCTTACCACAAGAAAATATTCACTTCTCTACTTTATTTTTTAAGAGGTTATGATAGCCTCAATTCTATAAGGTAATGAATTAGATATATGATAAATTCATAGTTTTGATAAAATATTATATTTATTGTTGATTATCAAATACAACATTTTTTTATTTAAACTTAAGACCAATCATGTATAACATCAAACACACATAAACAAATTTAGATTAAAATAAATATTGAAAAGATCAATTTCAATAATTTTCGAAATAATATATTTGTTGTTTCTTAATACAAGGTTGGTTTTTAAACTTTTTACCTTCAACCTAACATTTTCCGATTTTTTATATTCCACGTGCAACACCATTTTCAATTTTTTAGACATGAAAGGACAACCTATATTCTATCATCTTTCATCATCTAATAAGGAACCCTATATCCTTAAAATGAAAAATGATTTGGCATCAAGGTAGACCTTAATAATCTCAAAAATAACAACAATTCCAGTTTTGCATATAAAAAATTAAAAGTATTTGAGTAGAAACCAACGACACTACAAACTTTGATCATCCCAACTGTAATACCTATTGGTAAAAAGAATCCCCAAAGCAAGACACGTGAAAAACATTGGTCTAAACTCTATCAACAAAAGTACAGTACAAAAATACATGATAAGAACAAAAATGAAAAATGAACTTCAAAGAACCCTGTTTCTGAAAATTATTAAATGTGCTGCAGTCATATCATTTTTCAAAATTCATCATCCTCTTCATCTAGCTTATAGCCACTGAAGTGATTGACCTTGATCTTCCACTCTCCTTTAGCAGCATCATATGATACAAATTCAGCACCTTGGTCCTCAGCCTTCCTCTTCAGCATGTCCTTGTATTTCTCGATCTTCGGCCCTTCAGTATACTGCTGTCCAGATTTCTTGTCAAAACATTTGATGTTGAGGAGTGTTACCTCAGCAGGCTTATTCAGCCCTTGTCCAACAGGAGGTTTCTTCGCATCATCCATGTATACAATCACCTCGCGATTGTTGAACTGAACGAGGGACTCAATATCAAGCCCTCTGACATCTGTCTCGCCCAAGAATTGTATGCTACCATAGCCTTGCCTTCCCACCACAAAATCCTTGACATGACTGCAGAATCCTGGTTCAGCCCTTTCCTTCGCAGCCAGTTCATGAATTCGAGGCAGTGTGTAGTAATCAGAACGTCGAAGCTTTGGCATTAGTGCCTCAACATCAGCTCCATGTTCATACACAATGGCAGCCTCACCAGCTCTGTGCCCACTGAGTGTCTTATATGTGTCCACCTTTTGAGGAGAATAGTCTCCATTATTCCCATTGGGTATCTGCTTTGTTGTTGTAGGCTGAACTTGCTCCTTGACAGTACCATTTACGGTCGTAGTTCCTGGAACCATTTACAGAAATTAAGACAAAGGAATGCAATCACAAAAGGCTGGGAGGGGGAATGAGGAACTTTTTATCAATCCATCATTTTAAAAGGTAATCCCAGTGACTAAATGTGCATTGCCATCCACAGCAATCAGGGGTGCCATTGCAATAAAAGAGCACAAAAACCGAAGCAAGATAAAATAGTTATCAAAGGAGATCAATAAACGAGAGCTATATCCTTTATATAATCAAATACTTGAAATTCATAAGGAGCACATACTCTCTTTATTGTCTGGGCTGATACCATCAGCAGGTGTAGTTGCTCCTTTAGAGATAGTTCCTGAACATCCTGTTTAAAAATAAACAAATAAATAGTCTACTTGTTCTGTCACTATTCTCATAAAACAGAATAGGAGGGAAAAAAAGCATGAACACAAAATGACCACAACATAGCCCAAAATGTTAACCAACTACAAGGTTTATAGAAGGATTTAGACACTATTCATCCACAAGAAGTTTTTCATAACCATTCAAGTAGGACAGAACAATAAACAAAATCAACTTAGAATATTACCATTCTCATTCACTGGAGTGTGTCTATCCTTAAAGGATGATGGTTTCTCGGAAGAAGCCCTTGCAGGCCACTGCTCCATAGGAGCAATGATCAGCGCCCTTGGATTCTCCCGAGGAATGAAAAGAGCATCAGCCTTTGGTGTGGTTGGAGTATCCTCATCATCACTAAAGAATGCAACCTGCAAAGAGAGCAGTGAAAGTTAAGGAACATACACTGTTTCAGCTCTAAAAATGTGACCATGTTATTAGAAACCCAGGATGATAATAAATAGAACAATCAACTCACCTTTGGTCCATCATTCTTAGAATGATATTTCCTGACAGGAATCCTGTTTCGCCTTTGTGAAAGGTGTCGAGAGGTCAATAACGAAGATATTCTAACAGCAGCAGGTCTGTCAGAGGCCTGAAATGAAGAATCAGCTTGATATTTATTTGCTTTCAAAAAGTAAAACCACACAAAGATAGATCATGGGTCTGGATGGCAAAGTAATTTCTGCTCAAGTTAAAATACAAAACTAGTATAATAAATTAACAAATCAAAAGTTAAAATCGCTTCGCTTACAGGCATGCTGGAGATTCCATATTGAATTGAAGGGGTGGTTCCAACTCGACCAATTGACATCTGAGGCAAAGCAGGAAGTGTTCCAAATGGATTGGTAATAGGTGCTGATTGTACAGCCACAGAGCTCTGGGTAGAAGACCTGTCAAACAAAAAGCATAAAAATAAAAAAACTTATAATGGAAAAATAACAAACACAATATCCAAACTAATTAAACCAAAAATAATAATGACATTCTATTCTAAAAAGAAAAGAGATAAATACATAAACTACATGCAATACAGTTGTGCTACACAAAGATAATGCTATTGTATAAACAGATGATTCCCATGGCCAACCATAAATTATTTGGAAAATCAAAGAATGCAACATGCTTGAGTTGCAAAAGAACGTGGTTGGACCACTCCAATCCATTCCCATGGAATCACTATTTTGGGTACCAAATGTGCCACTAGATCATGTGAGGACCTGGTTTGAAATAGTTACCAAATTGAGAAGTTATCTACACCCCTCTAGGTAAGTTTCATCAAGAAATCAACCCTTAATGCCTCCACATAATTTACTACCCAATTGATGGAGAGTTGATGAGAAAAACATTATGCACTTAGTGCATGTGATTTTCCTCTGAATGTTGTTAACTATAATGTGCATACTAATGGAAGTGGACCAAGAAATGATAAAATGAAGGTGCAGAACAATAAAATTTGTAACTCTTATCACCATTTGTCTCGCCCCCTCAATTTTTGCCAAATAAGATAAGTATTTGCATATCAATTGTATTAGGCAAACAGAAGAAGAGCATGGGCACAGTGCAAGAGCTTAAGATAGAGCAACTAGGATATAAAAAGACCCAGAAAGAACTTGAAGAGTTGCTGTAAAGGGAATATTGTGGAGGAAAAGAAGCCGGGTCAGATAAAAAAGCTCCAAGGTGATCATGCTGCTCGCCTTGTCATGTCAGGTACGGTTAGATCAAGTTTCATGGTTTTAGAATGAATGGTGTGCTATTATGTTATTTGGAAAAAAATGAGGGGTGGGACAAAGATGGGGACATAGAACAGAGATAGAGGATTTTTATCACTGTCAATAACCCCTCCCTCTAGTCTATATTTCACTGTACTCATTTACAGTTAGCACTCAATAACTGTCGATTACGCATTATGTATAACATATATTAAACACATGAATAACAGATGGAGCAAAACTGTATACATAAATAATATCATTTTTTGGGTAAGAGATAAAAAAATAATACTTAAAATAAAGAACACAATTATTTTTAATAAAAAGGGGCCAGCCCAGAGTACCCGCAGTCAGAGAGGCTATTTCACAAAAATAGATTAGCACAGTGATTTAATTACTCAATTGGACAGTAAAAAAAATTCCAGATGTTAATATTTATTATCAAACGGCAAAACCAAATTTCAGATTTCACATTAAAAAACCCATAGGTATGAACAAGTTAGACATAAATGCATGACTAAGAAAAACTTAAAAAGGTCACTTACGAAAATCCAAAGTTATTCTGACCAAACATCCCTGGGGCACTACCTATTTAACAGTAGAGTAAAAACAGTCAATTCAAAACATAACCATTCAATAATTGCATGAAAGAAAATAAATATCATAAGGATATACAAAAGTGAACAAACCAGGTTGTGTCTGGCCGAAGTTACTAAAGCCAAAAGTACTACTCGACTGAGCAGGTTGTGCTGGTTGGAAAGGTGTTGAAAGAGATGGCTTCATGTATAAAGTCAAATAAAACATATTAGAAAGTCAGTGTAATACAGACTTGAGAATTAATTCTCTAACAAAAAAACTCAGCATGCACGTATAACAGGTTTTAAACTTGACTATGGGCAAAAAATACCATAAAACAAAAATTACATACAGAGATGCCGAGTTTAATCAGAAAGATTCACATGTCGGTAATTATTTATTACTATTAACACTATGCTCTACAAGCCACATCATTAATAGCCTAGCATCAATTTTCCCAAGAAGGATTAATGTGATAAACAATATATGTAGTGCTCTATACTAGATCTACATGTGTAAATGAAAAAAATCGAAACATAATGTGGCATAAGTGAGGTTTCTCTCCAAGGGAGTATGTAACGACTCAAGGACCCAATCTTCTAAAAGCTTATGCAGATGTCATTTATATGCAATTTTTATATGATCTATATATACCTGGTTTCATATGAAACTCACAAACAGTTTTTCAAGCTGAGTTCAAAACATGCCTGTTTATAAGTAAGAGTTTTTAAAATGTAAAATCAAAACTACTCACCGCTGTTTGACCAAAACCTGTCAGATTGCTAGAGGCAAGTGGTGCGCTAGTTGAGAAAAGACTTCCACCAAACCCAGAAGAAGGGGTATTGAACATGCTTGATTGAGTAAAGGAAGCAGTCTGCTGTCCAAAGGGGGAAGGATTCTGCTGTCCAAACCCAGAGACTGGCTGTGAAGTAAGAGTGGGTGTAGAACTAAATAATTGGGATGACTGAGTGTTGCTAAAAAGGTTTGAGCCAAATGGTTGAGATGCACTGAGAGCAGGAGCAGAATTGAACGGCGACGTTTGTGCCCCAAAGCTCTGTGATGGAGAAGAGTTAGCTGCAAATGGAGATGGGGATGATGAGCCAAACATAGTTGTTGTTGCTGATGTTGAAGAACCAAAAGCTGATGAACTGAAGGAAGGAGCAGATGCTCCAAATCCAGAAGGAAAGGCTGAACTCTTCGGCGCAAATGGGTTAGAATTTGAAGGTGTTGAGCTAGAGAAGGGATTAGATGATGATTGACCAAACGCTGACGAAGAACCAAATGTGTTTGTCTGTGTTGTAGATGAATTAAAGCCACCCAAACCAGTGGACTGAGTAGAGGGATTTGGTCCACCTAAATTTTCAATAAATAAGTAGATTAGGTCAAGATCATCAATACTGCAATGAAAATCAAATAATTGATTTTTATAACTAAAAAATTAAAAAGAAAGTACCTTTGTCTCCCAATTGATAGTCTTCCCATCTTAGCTCCTCGTGGCATTTATCTTTGTAATTAGGCATGGCCGATATGGACTCCAATTTTGCTGTCTGACCAGAGGTACCACTATCTGGTTCAGTTGTTGGTGTGTAATTAGCTATTCTACTTCCACCCCGTTGACCACCAAAACCTGACTGCCCAAAAGCTGGTGTTGGGGTCTGGGATCCTTTATGAGAAAATTTGCAAAGAAGACTTTCAATTACAATGGCATAACATTGAAAAGGGAATATGATATTGAACAACCTTGTATCTAGAATGATGAAAATATAAATATATCTCTAATTAGCTAAATGGAGTTTGAACTCACCAAATGCAGAACTTTGGCCACCAAAAGCTGACGTCGTACTCCCAAAAGGGCTGCTGCTACCAAAAGCAGAAGAGGACTGGCCAAAAGCTTGACTTGAGCCAAAACTAAAAGCCGGGGTACTAGAAGGCGAAGCACCAAAAGCAGGAGCACTAGATGCCCCAAATGCAGATGTACTTGCTGAACCAAATGTAGGGTTACTTGGAGCCCCAAATCCTCCCCCACCTCCAAAGCCAGGAGCAGTTGACGCGCCAAATGCATTCCCTGTGCTACCAAAAGTAGGGTTTGGGGTTGAACCGAATGTGGGGGTGCTCGTAGCACCGAATGCGGGGGTGCTTGCAGCACCGAATGCAGGAGCGCTAGCAGCACCGAATGCAGGAGCGCTAGCAGCACCGAATGCAGGGGTGCTAGTAGCACCAAAGGCAGGGTTGCTAGTAGCACCAAAAGCAGAAGTTCCTGTTGAACCAAATGTTGGCTGAGTTGATGCACCAAAAGGTGTCGAGGAGCCAAATACGCTGTTTCCAAATGCAGGTTGTGATGGCTGGGTGGCACTTCCAAATGGGCTGGTTTGAGTAGGAGTAGATCCAAAGCCTCCAAAAGCAGGCTTCTGACCAAAAGCTGATGACCCTAAAGAGCAAGAGTAGCATTAGCTCTCATCTTGAAGTAGAAAAAAGATGGATAAATACAAATGAAGAGGCACAGAAACATGCCAAAGTATACAAATGATTCCATTTATGATGCAAAGAAACCAAGGATGCTGTAAACTAGTTAATGTGTATCTTTCTTAATTTGTTAGTGATCTTCAATACTTTAAAATCACAAACTAGTAATGGAAAGAGTACATACAGCTGAAAGAACTGTAAACTCTTCATAATGTTCTTGTTCTTATGTGTTCCTCCATCACACAATATTGCATTATCATGCGCCTCTAATTATGTTATATCAATGCACTGACAACTAAAGAAAAACAAATAGGGGGAATGCATTAAGAGGATGGAGTACTTCTGCATTATCTCATACATAGAGCATATTCAATATTCTTTACAGCTCATTCACAAAATTCTTCAATTTCACAAAAAATTATATATGTAATGGCTGAATGCCTAATTGCCTATACTGACTTCATCTGTGTATTTCCTAAGTCACAATACCACCAGTATTTAAATAAATAAATAAAAAATAACCAAATGAAGAACGAGTCATCAGAGTATAAGTAGTCAAGTTAGATGAAATCAGAAAGTGCAAAAGAACAGTAAATTCAGAGCAAACAGGATAGACAATAAACTAATTGCCAGTTGTTTTGCAAGCCCGCCATAAAAAACCCTCCGAAAAAACACTAGCAGAGCACAACAAAGAATCTCAGAAGACTGTTTTACCCCGTAAAAGGCAAAATAAATTATTTATATCTAAAACAAGTAATTCTCTTAACTAAAATGTTTCACTTTTCATACATTACATGCAACTGCAAACAAGCCGGTTTCCAAAGGCTCTAATTAAAACAGACTAATGAATAAAGGACAGAGTATAAGCAGGCATTGAGCTACCGAAAGCCGGTGAAGATGAAGCACCAAAAGTTGTGTTGGACGAGAAGGGAGATGAAGTTTGAGCTGCACCAAACACACCAGTCGAAGTGCCTCCTCCAAACATGGAACCACCAGTTTGTGAGCCAAACGGACTTGTACTGCCAAATGGCTTAGCGGCAAAAGGATTGCTATTTGAATTGTTCTGTTGTCCAAAAGCTGGCTGCGAGCCAAATGGGCTACTTGAATTGTTCTGTTGCCCGAAAGCTGCTAAAAATGAATTCCCATTAATCAAAGAAGTAGCCAGTATAGAAACATTATGCTTCACCATTCATGTTGCATAACAACAACAATGACGATAATAATAAGGGGAAATTTCATTAATCTCCCATATGGTTTGTCCTAATTACATTAGAGTATTAGACATACATCTGTTTAAAAGATGAGAGGTGTCGAGTGTAATTAAGCTAAAACTCACCGGAGTCCAATGTAATTTCACTTACAAATTAACAATAAAAAGGAATTCTTTTGTGGTGTAATTAGGGAAAGGAATGTAAAAGAATATGCAATTAACCTTAATGAGGAACAGAGAAAAAAGATACAGGGACGGTAAAATAGAATAGAATGCAAAAAACTTACGGTTTGAAGCACCAAACATCTTGCCTGAAACTTTCAAAACACACTAGTATCCTGTTCCTATCAGCAATCATCAAAATCAAATCAAATCAATTATAATATCAAAATGAAAAAAAAAAAGAGAAGAACAAAACGCGGCATTAGATTCAAAGCGATTCACAAACAATAACATTATAAAATGTAAATATGTTGAATTTAACGATGAAAATGGGAACAAACTTACAGTGGGGAAAGGGACGATAGATCTTTCGTCCAAGAGAGGTTGAACGGTGGATTAGGGCAACGAGAGTAAGAAGCTTGAATGATTGTTCAATCTGTGGGGAAAGGGGTTCACGATTTATTTTATATAATAAAGTAATGAGATAATAGTCGCATTGCGTTATTATTATCTTATATATCTTTATTATCAATTTATCATTCATCTTTATAGACCTAGAAATACTTATACTCATATGATAGAGCGTAGATATTAAGTTCAAAATAAAATTTTATAAATTTTGAAATTGGATTTATTATTAAACTAAAGTAATCTCCAAATTTGAGTACACAAAAAATCGTCTCATAAGTATTATTTTTTAAATCAATCATTGTAGTTGTTTATGTTTTATAAATTATTTTTCATTACTTTGAAGGTAAAAATTTAATTTTAATGACTTAATTTTTAAAAAGTAATAAAAATATGGTGTACATCTTTTCATTTTAAATTCACGCCAAAATCTTAAATTTAATTAAATATTGTGATAGCTGTAAAGAAAACAAAAAAAATAAAAAAAATTGACGAGATTAAAAACAACACTTGATAGATTTAGTTATTTTTTTTTAATAAAACTTGATTTGTGTATATCATAAATATGAATATTGAATATAAAATCATCAGTTTATTTAAGCTGAAGATTATAAAACACACCATGATAAAAAATGGTCCATTATATTAGATCAATTAATTTATACTTGTAATTTTTTAATGTTCAAGAAACCAAAACTATAGCAACTGCTACTGCTAGTCGTAAAATGATATGTAATTGATAATTATTTTTTTTTACAAATTTTAATTTGGTTAGTTAAGCAGACTTAGAGCACTTGGGCTTAAATTTACTTTATGGCACCAACATGCGTGTGAATTTAGAAGAAGAAAAAATTAACTTCTTTTCATAGGAATGGTAATTAGAATCACCAACATGGTAATTAATAATTAATAGCTACTAGTAGTAGAAATAAAAATCAATGTTTCATGATATTTGACATATGATGGAAGAACTTTCGGTTTCAGAGAAATTATTTCAAGGATTTGAATATAAAACGATCACAAAACAAACAATCTAAGCCGAAATTCACCCTCTTGGATTGTCTTTTGCCAGAGAAGGTAAAATGTTTGCATGGGTGCTTGTCTTCCTAGATGCATAAGGAAAAGGGCATAAAGCTGCTAGCTAGAGATTTACATTACTGAACAGTGGTCTTAATAGATATATGCATCATTCCTGCATTATATATATATGCATCCTTAATTTGGGTTAAAAGTTATTAAGCATGTCCTAGTTGCTGTCACTAATCAACTTAATGTGATTGAAAGAAAACGTATATATTCTTTTATGTGGAAACAGCTTCATTTTAGTGAAAAGCTATTTTCAAACTCAATTAGTCAAATCAAAGCATGTCCCTGGTTGTTTCAAACTGCATGTCTCAACTCAAGTGCCTTTAAAGTCCATGGTTCTGAGTTCAATCCTGAAATTGATTTGTATGAAGTAAAACACTATTGAGAAGAATCCTCAACTAAGTCACCTGATCAATCCCCATGATCTTAGTCTTACAAATATGACAGGGATACTATTGGTAAAAAAACTGTACAAAATATGAACCAGAAAACAATCGTGAATGTGAAGGCCCCTAGCTTGGCCTTTCAGAGTCTCATATGAAATCAGATACAGTGGCAGTAACATTTTCCACTGCTGGCACTTGAACTAAGCAAAATTTTAAGGGAATAGCCTTACTTCTACCACTTTCTCAATATTATTTCCTTTCTTTTCTTTCTCTATAACCTTGATTCAGGTGGGGGGAAACCAAAGATTAAGGTTGCATTAAAATTGGATGAGCAACCTGAGTAGACCTACAATTTACAAGTTAGAAAAGGCTAGGGGCTTGTGAACAATTCAGTTCAAATAATCAATCATCACCTAGGAGGGTTGTGAACTTTTGAGTTGTGAATCTCTTCATTGAGAAGTTGCGCAATTTGCATCTGGCCAGTTGCTGACTTATTGTCACTAAGAATGGTGTACAATGAGTTCAATTCTTCGGGATTGGCTTTTTTAAATAGGTTTCTTAGTATTGCAACAACTCCAATGGGCAAGTGCTGATTTATGAGGACTCCTGCACCATTTCCACCATTTATATTGGTTTGGTGGGGTCGTGAAATCTGCCCTTGAGGGCGGGAGTAGGGTCGGGAGTCCCAATATTCATTACAAACTCGACTTCGATCTAGTGCCTCAATTGCCTGGTGACAGAAAGCAGATACATAATAGAGCTATCAAAATCATGTCCATGTAAGAAAATCAAACAGGACATTACATTACAAAAAAAAACTAGCTCAAACCAGGAAAAAGTTTGCAGTTCTAAAAACACTAGCTTGAAAAATTTTATATGAAGGCTCAATGGTTAATAAAAAATATGTTAAATATCCAGACATAACGTGGCAATTTAAACCTTGCATTACTAGGTCTTTGTGTTGTTCAATTCACAAAGGAAACTGAAAAACAAAAACCTTGAGGCAGGAAAACTTGCACTTGCCCTTGGGAAGGGAAAAGTTGAAACTAGCTAAGAGTGTGTTTGGTTCTTGATGCTACAAAAGAGACATCCCCAAAAACAGAATGTTTTCACTCACTTCCCTAACCACAACTCAAATATTAACTGTGAACAGTTTAATTTAATCCCAAATCACCCAGAAATTTGGTATGATCTCAGATCATTCAAAAGATAGGAGAACTTCGCTGTTAGATCAACCAAAAAAGAAGCTATACAAATTTCTGCTATATGCATAATTAGTTAATTACTAGACATCGTCCATGGAATGTGAGGAGAAACAAGAATAGGAATACATAATTTTCTTTCAGCCAATGTCAATGAACCGCTTTGAATTATAACTGAGTTTTGATCAGTAAAATTACCTGCACTATAGCTGGAGACGAAAACCCAAACATTTCAAAGCCATCAAGGCTGCCAGGAGGCTGTAAAGGAGGAAGACCCTTTTTTCCCAGCTTGTGTTGTTTTGCAATCTCTTGATTCACTCTCTCTCTTACAAGTTCCCAGCATCTTGCAGGTGAAACATGAACGAAAACCTCGCTTGGACAATTTTCCAAGGAAACCTGGGGAGAACATAATTTAGTAACTGCCACATCAACTCTTCCCAATTCCAAGTGAAAATCATTAACATCACTTCATTTCAATTAAACACCAAAAAAATTAAAATCTCAATTTCATACTACCAGACCAGGAATTAAGCAATAGTTCACATTTTCTTCCTAACTTCATTTTGAAAATTAGATACCCAGACTGTCTTGTAGTTAAGCAAAATATCCATCTTGAAGTAAAAAGTAAGGAGTCAAGAATTTTCTATCAAAACATATGCCAGCATAATCAGGAGTAAAAAGCAGCAAGACGCTAGCAAAAGGGGGCTTCTTTCCAAGTGTATCAACAAATTTACATCAAATAATGAAAGGCTTTTCCAGAGATATTGACAAAAACACATACTATGATACCAAGTGCATGACAAAAGCCTACTGCTTGTCTAAAAAGGAAGAGGGTGAAGGGCAGAAAGTACCATAAATAGAGGTCCAGCACGTCCAGCATCAAGAATTTCTGAAATATAATAACACATAGTACTGGATGGATCTAAAACACTTATGTACCTAACACGGCTTTTAAATCCTGCACCAATCATTTTAATTTGCATAAATATATAATATGTATATTCAAATTAAACACTTTCATTGAAGTTGCAATGCATTAGACCAAGTATATATATACCCCTTGGGAATATAGCCTGACTGCTGCACCATGACTTTCCAGGAAGCACAACTCCAAATTCTAAAGGTTCAACATTGCAGTTGATACGCCGAACAACCTTGGCAATACGAGGACCTTTCTGATGGGAATTCCTTTCGAAATTGTTTAGACTGCAAGAAAGGTTTACATTAACAGCTTTTACGTTGTCAGCTACATTAGAAGTGGCACATTCTCCAAGCTTTTCATGAATATCCTCATTCTTGGCCTTGGTAGTGCCAGACTGTTGTGGCTTCAGAGGTGAATTATCTGAACTTTCCAAACAATGATGGCTGGCCTCTCCTGCTGAAGAAGCTCGAATATTTCTAACTGATTCTTCAGTTGTATGACCTATATGACAGTTAAGATTTACAGAGGCAAAAGCAAGATTTGGTCCTCTGTTTTCATGACATTCCTGTTTCACGTGCAAAAGCTGAGCTGAACCAGAACGCATATCTCCACGAGGCAATGTATGACCATTCTTTTCACCCATCACAGCAGCATCTGTCACAGGGATGATCAAGTTGGTATTTTCTATATTGTTACATGGGCTTGCTTTATCTCTAGAACCTGTAACCATACGAGAACTTTCCTTCCTTCTATTTGAATCTGCCATCTTAATTTCATCACCTTCATCATCACTAAGAAGTATCACATTGTCATGTCTGTAAAGTGAACTTTTCTCACCTGACAGGTCCTTTTGAGAAAATTGACAACCGGGGGTTCTCATCTTTGATCCGCAAATAAGAGATCCTTCTTTATTAACAGAGTTCTTATGATTAGCCATCTCACATGTAGGTTTTGAGCTATTAGTTGTTAACAAATGCTTCGTGTGAATTGAAGACACGGCTTCTGCTGATTTCCTCTGTTGAAGATAGCTCTGATCTTTACTTTTCGCTGCACGTGTTTGATTATCTATTGGGACATCTGTCGAACAGGAATCATCAATAAATTTATTTGATGGATGCAAAGCTACCTCTTTATGCACAATACCCCTGGAATAATGAGACAAATTTGATGAATCCGAACTCAATTCCTTGTGTATTGTTGCCTTGCCTGGCAAGACATGAGAAGTTAGTGCCAGACCAAGATCTAATTTCGCCCACCTGTATACTGCACTTAATTTTCCTTCCAGTGCCTCAACAAGAATATTTAGTTCACTAATATCATAACGAAAGAGGAAGAATTTGGAATCCCATGTGCAAGAACAAAATTGCTTTGCATGATCCAAGCAAGCATATCTATTTGGGGAACAGCAACAACCGGCTGCAGAGAGGTGTAAATCAAAAAGGCAAACAATGCATTCCCTTTCACTTGTAGCATCAAAACTACTCTCCATTTTCGATGCCCTTGAAGAGCTACAAAGAAATTCCCTTCTTGCCCGTTCCATCTCAACACGTGCCTAGGTTGAAAAAATACAAAAATATCAGTATAGGAGATTACTAATGTTAAAATTCAATAAAGGGGTACCAATCATATGTGCCTCTAGTCTCTACAGAGAGTGCATGCCAACCAACATGGCATGGCGTCCAAATAGAGATTGTGGAATAGGAAATAGAAATGACAGCATAAATTGGTTCAGATACAATAAATTGTGCCAAGAAGCCAAATAAAAACTCAATGAAATCAAATCCTGACTCCTGAATACCGTGCCAGTTATAAACTAAACTTCTTTAAAGAAAAGTGTGTTAGGGATATAAAATAAATCTGGGTCCTCCACCAAGCAGGTTCAACTTTGAGGGTTGGTCTTTGACACGGTTTCAATGCCTCTATGAAGAAGTGGCCAGGAGTTCAATCCTTGCTACCACCATTCTTCTAATAAAGTTTAATTTCAGTACAATGTTAAGGGGTTTGAGCATTGTCCACATTTCTTGCCCAGAGAACTCTTATGTGAGGAACATGCTAGAGAATAAAAACCATTCTTGGATCTCCAAAAAATAGCTTAAGCTTTGAGAAGTTATGGTCCTTGACAATTGCAAACACCATAGAAATCGATGACTATGATTTTTTCTCTCCTTTTTCCATTTATTCAGTTGTCTGTGAAAGATTCCTTGTTCACATATATGTAAATTAAATATCTTCCCAGTCCACCGACAAAAATCTTCTTCAAAGAACATTTAAATTCAACATACCACTTTATGTTTTCAATTTACCCAACAATTAACAAATATAATACAGAAGACAAGGTGATACAGAACAAAGATATGAAAAAATGGAATATACCCAAAAGCACTTAAATCATCTACATTGAATTTAAAAATAAGGTGGAAACTCCTAAGAGAGATCATATGCCTCATATGGCAGCAAACACAAAACAAATTAGCCACAAATTGCCTTATCATGGTTGTAAAACTAGAAGAGAAAGGAAAAAAACATTTAAGAGGAAAAGTGTGTACTCTGTCACTGTAGGCCTAGTTTTATTAGCAGGGAAAAGGAGCTTGCAAAGCAAGCTTAACAGCTGTAAAATCATTTTAAAGTAAAAGAAAGGCTAATCTAAGGCAATACCTATCTAAAGATCATCAGAGCATAAATTAATACATAATCATAAGAACCATCCCCTCATAATATGGAGGCAGAATTTACCTTCAGCGCTTTTGCCAGAAGGCCATCCTTTCCACTGACATCTTTCCATCGTAGATTGTCCAAAGAATTCTTCTTCAGCAAATTAAGCTCCCACTGGGCTCTTACTGCTTCCCTTGCAGCCCCAAGCAACAGCTTGTCATGGGATATAGAAGTTCTGCGCCCCTGCTCCCGGTACAGCTCTATAGCAACATGCCCATGAGGCAGCCAGTCAACAGGAGCTACATTAACAGCCTCTGCACAGTTGAAGCCACAATTGAAGCCAGAGTGGTAGGCTCGAGGAAAAGTAAGAACAAACTCTCCAGGGTTTTGGACACATCTATAAACTGGAACTCCTTTAGACTTGAGGATGGAAGGAGAAAGTTGGGTGATCTGCAAGTAAAATTAGAACTTCTGGCATTACATAAATACATATCATAGAAAGAAACATACTCATCCAACATAGCCATTTATGTGGTGGGCATTAATATCGATATGTACAGATGATTGAAAGAAGGTAGTAAATGGAAGATAGAACTTCACCAAACCCGATGAAAGCATAACAATCATTTTGATCTTGTTTGTTGCCTCTCTAACAGACAAAATAAACAAGATGAACAGAACGGAAAAGAAAAGCAGGTGAAGCAAGAAGCATTTGTGCAGTGGAAGAAAATCTTTTACTAACCAGTTTATGAAGCAAGTCAGGTTGTTGCTCAAAAAGCTCAGGCATATGCTTTCTCATGGCCTCTTCCAATTTACAAGCATCTTTTCCAGGGACACCATACCACAGTTTTGGAGCACCCCAATGCATATAATTCAATGAATATAAGTGGTGATCTTCCACATGCTGTAAGCACAATCCATCAATAAGAAACAATAAAACAGATGCAACAAACAAAGGTGCTAGCTAAGCAATTTTTCTGACATACAAACAGACACACAACTTCAATTAGCTGTCAATAAACACAAAACAAATAGTTTTGGTGTATTTTAACAACCGACTCAAGGTACAGACATCAACTATAAGAGCCCCCTTATTCTCACACATATACACACACTCACAACATCATGTACCACCCCTGAAGGGCATACAAATAGAAAGTAGTCTATAACAAAACATACAAACACAACATGGACATGCATAGGCCCATATGAACAACAACAAATGGTAACTATAACTATAGTGGTTATAAGCATGGATTGGGTGAAGAATTCATGAATTAGATGATAGAAAACGAGAGAACAATGCAATTCTTACCCAACAAAAGGAGGAAAAGCACATTCCTATATACAACCATGGCACTAAAACACCAGATATATCGCTGCTCTCATAAGAGAGTAGAGATCCAGGTAGCCTAGCGAAGTTATTTAAATTCCAGCCAGATTTGATGTATTGTTCATGTGAAGCAAAAGCATTACTATGCTTTCTAGGAAAACCACTGCCAAAAACCCCAGTTTCCAGATCAGCTCCATAAAGAACCTAGAAGTATATGGGGAAAAATGTAAGCATACGAACATGTACCAAGTGCAGTTAATGGGCAACAATTTTGTGAAGCAGCAAAGTGCTGAGATTATAAGGAAAGTGACCTCAATTTCTTCAGTAGGACTCTCAACCATCCGCCAATATTCACCCTCAATGTTCTCCACAGACGGCTCTGAAGTGCCATTTGAAATTGTTGTATTTGCTCCGCAGTGCTCTACATTCTCATATTTTCTGAAGTATTTGGTCTTAAAATCGTCCGAATATCTCTGAAATGTTTCCAAGGTAAATTCTGGACCAGGTTCAAACCCAAAACTTTCAGCCTCGCAAAATCCCACATTTCCGATGCCATTTTCCACTCCCATTCTTGTGCATCTTCTCCTTTTCCTTTTTGTATTACTTTGAATCCTTGACATCTTTCTAATTGAACCACGATTCTGAAGTTTGTCAATCCTCTGAACACGAGTAGCAAATTTAGAACCCTCCCATATACTTTTTTCCTTGAGAGGACAAGGAGGTTTCCAAGAAGATGGGGGAACAATGCGACAAATTCCATATGGTTCAGCTCTGGAGCGAATGCTTGATATATATTTCAAAGTATCTTGAAACTCCTGGAAAAAATATAAATAATTCAGATATGATTCTGCAATAGAGCTAACTTTAAGAACTAAACAGGTCGATAACAGGGAGCGGAGTTCAAATAAGCAAAAAGAACTATCAATAGCTCAAGACCTCTTCAGTGGGGTGGAAAACAGGAGCATCCTCGATATTTGGCCTGCGAGCATCTTCTGGTCGCCATCTGGCAACAACCTGTTAGAGACTTCAATTGTCAGTCACCCATCATGCGAAAAACAAATTGCCTAAAAACAGTGAAGTTTCATTTGTAGGTTAGATTAAGTGGCCTCAATAATATATGATAAGATCACAGGCTCAACTCATTTGTTGTTACTAAATAATCAGTCTGATAGATTGTATAGTAAACTAGGCCACTTCTATTGACAAACAATAAGCGAAAGAAATAAAGCGTGTATAATATAAATAGAACCTTTTGGCAATTACTGCAATCGGGACATCCACGGATAACTCCCCTAGGTAGACAAGGTCTCGAGGAGAAGTTCTGCATTGACATTCATATATATTAAAATTTCTGGTAACCAGAAGTAAACTCTCACATTTAGGAACTGAAGTACAGTATATTAAAAGTCTAGGCATCCAAAAACAAAAAATGAACCAAGAAAAGACGAACTTGATCACAGCACACAGAATCAGAGTCTTCCTCCGAACTATTCTCATATCGCCCATGGTTAATCCATGGTCTTCGTCGAAGAGTCCTAGGAACCTTTGCAGTATCACTAACATGGACATCAGTTTCCACCTTAGTGGACTGTGATTCAGAAGCACCAGTAGAGGCTGAACAGCTGGTCATATTCTTATCATTTTGTTTCTCATTGTCATCAACCCTCTTCAGTGAGAAAGCTGTATATGACTCAAATCCTGGTGGGACAGATGGAAAGTCATCACTATCTTCATTAACACATATTCTCATGAGCTCGGTCCCCATCGCAACCTCGAGCAAAAGGCAATAATCAATGATGCCTTTAATTGTCTTCCCTGCATGAATTAGGGAGTCAGCATACTGTCATAATCTACACGTGGAAAAAAAAGAATGATCTATTCCAGGTTTTACTGAACTTACTCTGATAAGAAGATTGCTTGTGAAGTGACAAATGGGAAATTTGTTGGTTCTCTTAACTACCACTGATTCAAGGTCTCGGTAAAGTCATAAATAGCTGGAGAGCATCAACCTGATACACATCAAAAAATAAACAATGAGCTTTAGATTAACACAACTACATGCAACATAGTATATTAACATTTCATTTTTTGTTCTAATTAGTCAAAAAGTGCTACTATTAATTTTTATTCTGAAAAAATATCAGACTAAAATTATAACGATTTTCAAAAAGTTTATTTGGATTCTCCAAACATAATGGTGGATCAGAAAGCAAAGGCATATTGAAGCTTCAACAAGTTCTTATTTGTTGATATTCTTGTTTGATTACATAGGACTGATGAAGAGCTGAACTCAATGCAGGAGAGCTCATCATCTAAATGCACAAGTCAACCGACACACATACAATAGATTCATACCATCATGTCACAAAAAGCATGCTTACAAAACTAGACATATGCAAACAAGGTTCTAACAGTAACCTTTCCCAAAATTATTCAGATCACCACATTTGCAAAGCATCAGATATTCAGGGGGCAGAACACACTACATTTCACCTAAACTCCAGATCAAGCATAATAATATGATGATAAATATCTAGGTTAGAATTATATAAGGATCAAGGCATGCTTCAAAGTTTATTTTCAGCTGTCTTTAGTTAAATCAGCACATAAATGTACCATCTATCATGTCGATCAAATTCGGTCCAAAAATACATCCACCATAAACTCTAGCAAGTAAACACACATTATTAATTTTACAACGCCAAGTTTATCAACAATAAAAAAATAGAAAGTAATATTAACTTCAAGACACTTAAATCCCTGGTTCATTACATTCCATCAGCCAGATTATGATATCAAATTTTACAAACAATTAAGAAAAAACTCACAGAATCTCAAACATAAACCTAAAAGATCCAAAAAATCAATAGATCTCCAGAAGCTTCAGTTATCATTATATGAATAACAAACCAAGCCTCATAATACTCTCACTACACCACAATAATTTGGAATTATTAATTGCATTTAAAATCAAACAAATTACCATAATTAAAATGATCAAGAGAAACTTTAGTCAACTTTAATATAATCAATCTAATTTCTACTCTAATTAAAAAAATCATACCCTATTACGCGATAATGTGAATAGGTCAAAAACAACACGTGTAATTTCGTCGTAATTATAGATGGCAGTATATAATGGAATAAAGAATTGGAAGATAAATTGAAACTATGCAAACCCTAAAAGGATGATAGAGGAAGCAACATAGCTAAATCTGCATCCTATAATATTTTAGGCTTTCAATTTTTTTTGTTTGGTTAAAGTTGAAAGAGTGTAACGTGTTTAAAGTATTTGAGCCCAAGTATAATATATTGGTTTGTTATTACTTTGCTTTTCGGGTTTCTTAATCGGGCTTTGACTTGATAGAATGTATAGATTTTGTATTTGCATGCACTTGATAAAACTGTTGTTATTTTTTTGGTACTACTAATAGTATTCTCTCACTCTATTATTAAAGAATTAATCAATTTTAGAAAGTATTTCAACAAATATTGCTCTAAAAAATCGAACTCTGATGGGACTGTATAATAAATTCATTAGTCCTCATATATTTAATACCCATACTAGTAACATATCTGAAATTTATTGATCATTAAGATTTAGTTTGGTTTTAAAAAAATTGTATTGATCTTTATTCAAAATACAAACTTAATAGAGAGGTTTGATTTGGAAATTTTATTTTTATATAGCAAAAGATTATTCATGGACAGTTAAAAGGAGTTATTATCTATATCTATATTATATATAAAGCCAAAACTTGAAATAATTGTGACCATGATTCTATTTTTCTATTTTGTCATTAATATTTTTTATTTCTAAAGTAAAACTATATAATCCTAGATAACTATAATTAATACATATCATTTTAAGTTAGAGATTATAATAAATACTAAAATTATAACATGAAGTACATTAATAAAAAACATTATAATTCTCTAAAATAAAAAATACAAATTTAATAGTTAATATCATAAAATAAGAATGTGGGTCGGCATACACGAAGTGTCTGTCGACACGCTAGTATAGATAATTATAATACTATCATTACAAAGTAGTACATAAAACTATGAATGACAAAAAATCGGATTGGGGTTGGATTTATGTTTACTCAAATTTGAACCCAAAATTCAAAACCTCAATCTGAATTGAGTAGGATTGAAAAAATGATATCATTCTCGAACCTGTCAAGTTTCGGGTAACTCGAACTCGACTATAACTCGCCCAAAACATATATATATATATATATATATAAGTATTTATATACAAATTTGTAATTAAACATATATTAATTTTACATATATAAAGTCAAACATATATATATAGGAGCCTTAGATTAACACAACTACATTGGGTTTTAAGCTTGTGGGTGTCAATTTATAAAATATGTGGTCGAGTAAAATACTATGTTAACTTTAGAAATTACTAGAACATATTTTTGGATAAAAATTCATTTTTGACTTTTAAAATCTCAAAATTTATTGAAATACTCATAAATGGGTAAAATTAATTATTTGACTTTATAAAATCACAAAAATGGCCGTATTACTTTTTTTTTAACCTTTTACTATTTTTGTATTTAAAATATGTAAAAAACGTATAAAATTAGGCATTCACTCTGTAACTTTTAAATGATTAAAATAGATGATATATGAAGAAATATAAAATAATAATGAATGATAAATAATAAAAACCACAAATTAATTAAAGTGTAAGTACTTTAGGTGTAAAATAAATATTTAAACTATATTTCAAGGTCGTGCCTTTTTTATATATTTTAATTTATAATATTTTATTACTTTATTTGTTGATAACAAGGTATGTAATTAATTAGGTGTTGATATTTGAAAAAATTAATAATAAACAATTGGGTTTATCAATCACACTTGTGCATTAAGATGAAGTAAAAAACATAAAATCATTACATAGAAAGGTTGACTGAATATGATGATAAATGTATGTCCTGGCCAATTTTTAGATTTTGTTGTTGTCAAATTATGAGATTTGCCTCTAACGTAACTTATTTTGTTTTCCAATTTAAGCCTATAAGTAATTTTGTTTCAAATGGGTATATTTTGTGCTTTGAAGATGTTAGTGTAGGTTATTTTGATTAGTTTAAGTGATAAGAGACAACCCACTTTGTAGTATCAAAATTTTCAATCTTATATAGTTGGGATCCAATAATAAGGTTTAGCTATAATAAAATATTTTGCATAAATAATATGCAAAAAATATTATCATAACTTAAATCACTTCATACTTGAGTGATTACATAGGTAACTAACTTTAATTATGTAAATGTTGTTGATATTTGTAATACCGTGAATTTTCTGTGTATGTTTTATTAATTATTTATTTTAATAACGATTAATTTTAGATATTAATCGGTATTGAATTAGACTAAACCTTATTTGAGTGTTAGTCTTGTTTTGTGATTTCCTATTTTTTGATAAATTTTCATAATTTTCTATGACGGAAAAAGTTTTTGAGCTGCTATTGGGCCAAAATTCGCTCGAATTCGGCCCAATAACGTGTTCTTGAGTTATGTAGCTCAGAATCGAATTTTGATTGCGCCATTGGTTTTGAAATATTATTTCAAGTCAAGATAGACATTGAGTTTGTCCAGAACGCATTTCTAATTATTTTTCATTCCGAATTTCGTGTTTTGAAGTTCTAACCGTAAACTGAAACCGGTAGATTTTTATTATCCGACCGGGTATTAGCCAACAATACTCGGGAATGGTTTAATCGAGAATGTGTCATCGAAAATGTTACATCATTTTCATGTAAGAAGCTTGCTTGTTAAACAAGCAAAAATACATATTCTCTTA
>NC_032028.1:6342889-6343475 GCF_001865875.1 Lupinus angustifolius | reverse complement strand
ACTTACTTTGCATTAAATTTTATGATTTGATGAGGGTGATGCTCTCCTATAAATACCCCACATCTTTCTCTCATTTTTACACTAAATTTTCTATACAAACTAAAGTAGTCTTTTATTTTCTCTTCTTCATCTTCTTCTCATACGTCATAGAAAGTTATGAGTTTTTATTATGTTGTTCATAAAGTAGAGTTTATATTTGTTCTTTAAGTATTTTATGAAGGCATAACTAAAGGGGATGATAATAAAATCATATGAACCTTTATGTAGTTTTTGACCTTTGTAAATCTTGAAATTTCTTCCTTGTTCTTAGATGGAAAAACTATATCTTTGGACAAGGTTAGATGAGTTATTTGTTTGGAAATATTAGAAATTATTGTTAGTATTTGAATATGTTTAAAAGTGATGATTCTAACATCAAATGAACCTTTAATGTGTTTAGGAAAAAGTTTGTATTTTATTCTTGAAAGTTTATGACGTTGATGAGTTGTTGTTGAAATGTTTCATTTTTAGAAAGTATTGTGTTTAAAAATGGTTTATCATATTTTACTCTTTGATTTCCAAGTTAAAATAATGATTTGGGATAAAA
>NC_032028.1:6254537-6342789 GCF_001865875.1 Lupinus angustifolius | reverse complement strand
AATGGTAAAATTTACTTAAAAAGTATTGATTTTGTTTAAATTGAATTAATTTAAAAATGATAAGTCTAGCTTAATGATCTTATTTTAAAAGGTTAGTTTTAGTAAAAATGTTTTATTTACAAAAAATAAGATTTATGAACTATCGGAAAAATGTAATGAAGTGGGAATACATGTCTAGAAAGGTTCTGTCTAAGGAAAGACTTGGTATTTAAGGGTGTCTTTACGACCCACCTCTCTTTCCTGGGAACTAGCCTGGTGTATATCCACGGATTACGACATAATTCCGGTATAAGTTTTATTGAAAATCTTACTTTAAAAAGTGTTATTTGATTTTAAGGCTTTCAATGACAAATGATGATTTAAGGATATTCAACCTTGAATCGGATGGACGAAAGCAATTAAATTCATTTGAAATTGAAAGTTTTATATTCACATAAAAAGTTATTTCGTAAGTATAATAATTATCGTCAGTTAACCAAGTAACGTTATTTTGTCGTAATGAAGAGTTCGAGAGGAGATCGGATCAAGTAAGCTCACCTGCAAACAGAGAACCTTGCGACCCGACACACTCATGTGAGGGAGAAAACATCGTGACAGTGGTTTCCGAATATGCATCCCTCCAAACTCCCTCACAAGTTTGGAGTTGTCTTGGGTATTAAGAAAGCTTGTACTTAATCAATTGTTTGTTTGTTTGGATTAAGTACAACAATATTTCTTATACCGATTTATGTTTATATATGCAAATATCATGTTTACTCTTGAATTATAATGCTTGAATGATTATTATGGAAATGATATGTATGTGATAATTGTTAAAGTCAAGGTTTAAAAACATGTGATATAAATGAGAAATATTTTCCTTGAAAAAAGTAATTAAAATGATATTCAAACTCTTCTCGCTTGAGCAAGACAGCTCTCGCTTGAGCGAGAAGTGTCTAGAGAAAATGAGAGTTTTAGCTCAGGGCGAGACAGCTTTCGCTTGAGCTAAAATAGGCACCAAGAGAACTCATTGTTTTCTCGCTTAAGCCACAAATTCCAAAAAAATGGATGTGCCATCGCTTGAGCGAGAGGGCTCCATACATACATGACTTCTTTTTAAGTTGTCTGAACGATAACTCTCATATATACGAGAGCCTAATGGCATGTTTGCCATCAAGAAGTTATAAAGGTAAATAACTATATGAAATTCTTGAAAGTAATAAAAGTTAGGAATTGCTTTGTTAAAGGCAATAGTCCATGCTTGGGTGTGAAGTATATTTACACTAGGGAAAGACCATGACTGAGATGGTTGAGTCTGGTTCCCAAAATTGACAAACTTATACAAGTACCTTTGTTCTTGCGCCTATTTAGGGCAAGGTTTCCGACTGTGATTTTGTGATTAGGGCGATGCCCAAAAAAAGGATTACATGATACCACGCAGCGAGGTCGTCTGACCGTAAGTGACTTGGCCATGTGGCCGTCCAGGGTGATTCAGCGATGGTTCGTAGTGGTAGGGATGTTATTCCTCTATTTACGTGTTGACGTAAGATCGGGTCCCACATGAAGCATTCCTTTGGGAGATGTCTTAGGTTGGGCCGATCATATAAAATAATAATTAAAAGATTTAATCGGCTAACATCGGTTAGTGTGCATACTCATTATGGATAATGAAGTAGTGGAGAGGAAATTTACGGGAGACAAACGAGCCCCGAGATGTTGAGAGGGATGACGACGACGGTGGTTCGTCAGCAAAGTCTTGAGGGTGAGACGAGTACCTTGTATTCTTGGATGAGGTATTATGTTGGATCAGACAGTTCTCACAGTGCAAACTAGACGATCTCTAACAACCCCTCTTTGCAATCAGGATCAATGAGAATGATGCCCAGAAAGTGTTTGATACGACACCATCCTTAAATGGATAGTTCTTCGGAACAGATCGATCATATATCCTTGCGAGGAATAATTTTGGTGCGTTCAAATCGGCTTGTTATGGGACCTGTACTCTTGGTTATTTCCGAATATTATATTGGGAGGATATTGGTGAAATGATGGATGAAACAAGCATAACATTCATACATGGAGATTGTGGACTTTGATCCTCATAATCTGAGATTATAACATCATTCATCATGGTGCATTTTTTTATATATGTGATGTATATATTGTGTTATTATGCGTGTCTGTCTGGATGTAATATTTCGTGTAATTCCATGTCGTCAACGAGTAATATTCATTGGATGTTTTACTCCATTTTCTTTCTATTTTTCTTCTATCCGCGTCTTGTTCAGATGGATCGTTCGGTCAGGATTCAGAGTTACCGCTTTACGATGTCCCAAGAGGGGGCATGAAGTAGTGATGGTCATAGATACACCTACACATGCCCTTGTGCCTTAGATATAGAGATGGTGTGTGATGGATCTTTCATGCGCTTTCCCTACCATCACGAGGAGCTGGAAGCTTCATTTACCCTGCCACCTCGTAGACCGGCACCTGCTGTGCCTTCGACCCAGTCTGTGACCCCTTAGGGTCCAAATACTGCAGAACCTTCCAGGAGGCGACAAACTTGGGATGATGCGATGAATTCCCCAGTATGGAGGAGAACAGCCCGTCTGACAATGCCAAACCTCCAGGCGGATGCAAGGTTGGTGACTCCATCGCAGTATTCGCCCTATGTTCTAGAGGAGAAGATGGCGGCGGAGGAAGACGAGCCAGCAGCTGAAGAGGATGACTACGTGGAGTTGATTAAAATGACGTAAGTGCCTTCATTATACATATTAGCGTGTCAACAAACATTTTGTCTCTATTGACGCGCACTCTTATTTTTTAATATTAAATTTTTAATTTTATTATATTTCATTTTAGAAAATTATATCATATTCTTTGTATTGAGTATACATAATATTATAATTTACATAATATAAAAATATGAAAATAAACTATGATATTATTAAAAACTTACGTTAAAAATTGTATTGATGGTTTAATATTTTTGGAGTATGTAACTTTCTCTAACTTCCATTAATATTTCTTTTGTTGTATGAGAAAACATTGTAACAATAGTTTATTAAAATCATGAAATAGGCAAAGTAAAATTATATAATGTAGGTAGTTATTATATGTTTTGACTTTATATATAACTAGTATGTACAGACACTTATTGTCTGTCGGCGAATATTGTGTGATACTACATATTCAATTTTTATATATTATTTTTGTTTTTTTTATTTAGCCTTTGTCATGAAAAAGATTAATCTATTTTTATAACAAAAAATATAATAGATGATAATCATTTAAAATATATTTTAAAATGTGTAAAAAATAACTCAAATATTCATACTAAGTACGTTATTTTATACCTTATTTTTAATTTGCTTTATAAAAACTAGCGTGTTGACATGCACTCTCGTGTCTGTCAACCCATTTTCCTATCGTTTATAATATATAGTTTGTATTTTGTAAATTCAAATATAATTTTTTGCGCTAAATTTACGGTTGAATTTATTCAATTGAACTAATATTCAATTTTTTAAATACACTTTTAAAATAAGAAGATAATAAGGATAAAATAAGAAAATAATATTATATGGTTTTTTGGTAGAAATAAAAAGATATTAAGGGTAAAATAGGAAAACACAAATTACACCATGATGGTGGTTATTTTGTGTTTTCCCTTTATTAATAGTATAGAAGTATAGATATAGAAGTATAGAAGTATAGAGAAATACAAAAGTATAGATACATATATTATAATTGTCGCTATGTACAATCTTTATATGATATAAATTTAAATAAAAATTATCTTTCGAGAAAGAATAACGATGTAATCTTTGATTATGTTATGATATTTCTTCAAAAGTGTAATATTTTTTATCTGAAAAAAATTGAATCAGATATAAATATGTGATAATCTTTAGAGGGTGACCAAAGTATAAAGAGTAAAATAATTAATTTTTGAGTATTTCAAAGAACACAATATATTCGACATTTGAAAAATTACCTAAAGTATTCTATACAACTTATTTAGCCTTTTTATGACTATTTTTTGCATTCAATTATTGCAAAATTGGGTATATCATGGTCAAATGGAACTATACATTCACTTTAGAAAAAAATGTATATTGTATTTGAATGAAATTTAATAAGTAATGAAAGAGTATGAGACAATTTAGTGAAATGGAATTGAAACTATTATAGGTTTTGAAGTTTGAATTTAACATTCAATTAGAATTAAATGAATTCAATTACCTCAATACCCTTTAGGTATATTTTGTCTTTATATAATAGTACGGGCAAAGTTGAGATATAAAAATTACGACTGTTTAATTCCTTATGTATGTTTTGCCTACATATAGTAGTATATGAGAGTGCAAAGCGTCAAGGATTGCATTAGCAACGTTTGCCTATATTTTGATGGAGACAAGGATGATGGAGACAAGGAATTAGCTAAAGCTTGAAGATGGCTCAACAATCAATATGTCGAGGGCTCAAGTGGTGTCCATGCTATTATTCTTTATTATCTTTTTAGAAGTCTAAGATGCTTGCCATAGATATTGAGTCTAGGTTATGTAAACCTAGGTGTGAGTCTCACAAGACTTAATAAATTAATCAATCCATTAAAATGGGACATTATCTAAAAATATATGATAAATAGGTCCATGCATTTATATACATTGACTTTATGCATTTAAAGGTATTATATTTTAGAAATCATGTATTGCATGAACATGTATCATATAGAGAGTTTACCATACATTAACAAGTGACTTTTTACAGTGGTTAATCGATTAAGGTAACCCGTTAATCGATTAACGTAAGTGTTTTCTGTTGTTTTAACAGCATAACTGAAAAACCATTTTTGAGAGCCAAAAACTGTTTTGTATAAATACTAGCTAATTGCAGAAACGACGATGTAGAAAAAGAGAGAAAAACACAGGGAAAAGATATAGATCATCATTTTTAGAATCTATTGAGAAATTGTTGAATTAGGAGAAAGATTAGATCATGCTAAGGCTTTAGCTTTCACATTCATCTTGCATGTTTCTTTCAAAAGCTTTCTTGCATTATTCTTTTGTTTCTTGAAAAGAAAAAGATAGTTCTTTAAAGATTGCATATTTTCAGAAACCTCATGCATGAACATTCATATTAGACTAGGACGTGTTGTGAGTTCTTGCTTAGGTTTTTAGGCTTTGATTTTCATTGTAATATCTGAGTATTAAGTACTCATTCATAACTCAAAGCATTGTTGTAAAAGGATTGGGAAAATCCTAGCTGCGGTTAGGTAAGGTGTTCTTCACACAAAGACTTGGAGGTCTTGGGATAAAGAGCGATACCTTGGTTGGGGCCGAATCGCATAAGAAAGGTTTTCTTGGGAGGCGGTTTTGGGAAAGGTCAAACCAAGAGTGCCGAAGTTCATTGGGTTCCAAGAAGGGAGCGTTCAAGTTTTGTAATTGGAAGCTTGTATGTAACGTACATTGTGTTCCATAGTGAAGAAGGAAAATCTCTAAGAAGGGACTCAAAATAACTTGGGTACCCGAAAGAGAAATAATTTTGTAGGTGTGTCAAAGGACATTTGAGTATCAAGGGATAAATCAGCAACATATGTTCTAGGCACAACGCTGGTGAGTAGATCAAGGTTATTAAGGAGAAAAGTTAATGACAAAGATTGTTGAATGAGCTTCCGCACTATGCTACTTACCAAAAATACTTCTCTGAATAATTGAGGGGGAGAAGATAAATGGAAGAACAATGAAAGGGGGAGCAACGCACTTTGAATATCAAATAAACCATTCAAACATCATATCATCAAACTTTTCGTCTAGTATCACCTAACAAGTGGTATCAGAAACAAGTGATAATCTTGACCTATCTCCAAAGGGTAAGCAAGGTAAGCATATTAACAAGGTTACAAAATTATTTCTTAGTAAGCTCAAAATCGTACTTAAAACTGTCAACTTTCTGTCGTTAATCGATTAACTTCTCAGTATAATCGATTAAATGAGTTCCAGTAGCTAAAGCTTTCTGAAATAAATCATCTTAATCGATTAAACTTTGTGATAATCTATTACCTAGGCTCAATTTTTTTTTAAAGTTACTTTTTTGTTGTTTTGTGGCTTACGTCTATATTTTTGAGTCAAGTACATCTCATGGTTATGGTTGTATTTTAGTATTTTGTAACTATATTGAACCTTACTAATTATGTTAAATAGAATGTGTTTTTGCATGAATCTTAAACATGCCTTAATTGTGTATTATAATTGAATGATTGGAATATGTCTTAAAATGAAAATAACCTAAAATAAAATTGTGTTTTTGTACTAATACTACTAACAAGTGGTATGTTATTAACAAATAGCTTACATATATGTTTAATCATCTCATGTCTTAAATGTTTACATAATGGATATGTCATGCTTAAATGGTTAATTATGTTGCATGTAGCACCTTACTTTGTTTGAACTGGATCTTGATCATGATTGGTATATGTGATTATATTGAATGATTATGCCTATTGCAAACTGCTCAAAGATATCAAATACTTAATCATTTCGTACTTGATTTACTTCTACATAACCCTTCATGTCATTCAAACTGTTTTGCTGATATCTGCTGTCCATTTAATCGATTAAGACATAATGTTAATCAATTAAATGATGTATAATTGTGCACCTATTTAAACTTCTTAAACTGGTTATTGCCTATGCTAATAATTACAGTTTTTTTTTTTCAAAATAAATTGCTACAACTCTTCAGACTTTTGACTAGAATTGAATATTCGTATCTTTTTGATAATGTCAAAAGGGGGAGAAATGTTACTTGTTGTGTTTGATGTTATTTGCAGGAGGAGAAAGGTTGCTTACCTAAGGGGAAGCAAAGTGCTTTCAACTTTGAAGTCACAACTATTATGCAAATGTACAACATCATCAAGTTAATTCATCAAATGTAACGTAAGATTTGATGTGGTGCTTGTCATCATAAAAAAATGGAGATTGAGAGTGCAAAGCGTTAAGGATTATATTAGCAACGTTTGCCTATGTTTTGATGAAGACAAGGAATTAGCTAAAGCTTGAAGATGGCTCAACAATCAACATGCTGATGGCTCAAGTGGTGTCTTATTAGACTTACGTTATAATTCTTTATTATCTTTTTAGAAGTCTAAGATGTTTGTCATAGATATTGAGTCTAGGTTAGGTAAACCTAGGTGTGAGTCTCACAAGACTTAATAAAGTAATTAATCTACTAAAATGAGACATCATCTAGAAATATATGATAATTAGATTCATGCATTTATATACATTGATTTTATGCATTAAATGTATTATGTTTTGGAAATCATGTATTGCATGAGCATATAACATATAAGAAGTTTATCATGTATTAAAAATACACTGGTTAATCGATTAACCTCATGGCTTAATCGATTAACGTGTATGTTTTTCTGCTGTTTCAACAACATAATTGAAAAACCTTTTTTGAGAGCCAAATTCTGTTTTGTATAAATACTGGCTTAATTGTAGAAACGGACATGTAAGAAAAAGAGAGAAAAACACAAAGAAAAAGATAATAGATCATCATTGTTAGAATCTATTAAGAAAGTATTGAATTAGGAGAAAGTTTGGATCATGCTAAGACTTTAGATTTCATATTCATATTGCATGTTTCTTTGAAAAGCTTTCTTGCATGTTCTTGTGTTTTCTTGAAAGAAAAAGAGATAGATCTTTTTTATTACATATTTTCATAAACTTCATGCATGAACATTCATATTAGACTAGGACGTCTTGTGAGTTCATGCTTAGGTTTTAGGCTTTGGTTTTCATTGTAATAATCGAGTATTAAGTACTCATTCATAACTCAAAGCATTGTTAAAGGATTGGGAAAATCCTAGCACTCATTCATAACTCAAAGCATTGTAATTCAAGGATTGAGAAAATCCTAGCTGCGGTTAGGTAAGGTGTTCTTCACACAAAGACTTGGAGGTCTTGGGATAAAGAGCGATACCTTGGCTGGGGCCGAATCGCATAAGAAAGATTTTCTTGGGAGGCGGTTTTGGGAAAGGTCAAACCAAGGGTGACAAAGTTCTTTGGGTTCCAAGAAGGGAGCATTCAAGTTTTGTAATTGGAAGCTTGTATGTAACGTACATTGTGTTCCATAGTGAAGAAGAAAAATCTCCCAAATCAGAGGGGATGACTGGATGTAGTTTTGCAGTGGACAGCAAAACGAACCAGGATAAAATCTCTACGCAATCTTTTCTATCCTTTTCTCTTTTGTGTTTCAAGTTGTTTTAATGTGAATTTGGAACTAATATTTTGTATACTTGTTCCTTGCTATGTTCTTGTTAATCTTGCACAAAAGTATATGTTGTATATCTGTTTGTGTATTTGTTAATAATCGTGCAAGTTGTTGTTTGGATCATTCTGTTTCTGTTACTGGTTAATCGATTAAGACCAGTTGTTAATCGATTAACTGAGCATTTTTTAACAAGTGTGTAAAAACCAGAAAAGTGGAAATTGAGTTCTGCCGCACCTATTCAAACCCCCCTTCTAGGTGTATTCCGCCACTGATACCTAACATAAGTTTCCAACGTTAAAGTAACCATGTAATATGCTCAATGAATCATGCTCATTATGAATTTTAATGAATCAAGACAAATTATAGCTTAATGGTTCCAAATATAAACAAATTGATTATATGTTTATACTTATTAATGCTTGCAAGAAACTTGCAAATTAAATAAATTTTAACTTGTCAATATTGAGGCAGAGATGTAGAAAATGATACAAATATTAAGGACACAAAATCTTAGTGGAATTTTTTAACTTCACCCCAACCTCTAGCCATATACCTTTTATGCATTATAATGAATATGGCTTAGTAAAAGACAAAAGAAGTGCATAGTACTTAGTTAATAGTCCACAAATTTATATTCCATTTTTGTAATTGATTCGTAAATTTATATTCTATTTTTATAATTGATCCAAAAAATTCAAATTATTATGTTTCTTCATGTGTTATAAATCACACGTTATTATATAAGGAGTTCATACAAAATAAAATTTAAATTGAAGTAATTAATAATATTACACAAATTTATTAGTTATAATTATGCAAATTTATCTCCATAATGACCAAGTTAGGAAATCATAAATAATATAAGCAATATATAAATCAAATTAATTGATTATCAAAATAATTGTGGGGAACAACTATTTAATATTTAGAAAATGAAATAAAATGCATTCAATGGCAAAAATTTCTTCCACACAAAAACCAGAACACATTTAATGTGAAAATCAATAAGGACAAACACATAATAAAAATAAATATATTATTCTTCTACACTTAGATAATAAATATAAAATCTAATCATTGTATTATAAGAGATGTGGTTTCTCTTCTACTAAAAATAACCACAAAGGAAAAATATATTTTAACATACATCATGTGAGAAAATGAAGTTTTTGTCATAGAAGGTAAAAAAATAATTATTTTGTGATACCTTGTTGATGTAAATGAGTGGAAGGTTGAAGAAGTTGATTTTTTTACCTCTAATATAAAGAATATTGTTTGAGTAAAATAGTGTACATACATAAATTGATATAATAAACATATTATATCTATCAACAAAGAAAAAATGAAAAGAACATAAAATCAAGTTTATGAGTTGATTTGAATATTTGATAGTTGAAGATGGTAGGTATGTTGAAGTTAGAAAATTTTCACCAATAAGATAAAGAATATTGTGTGTGATTAAAATAGTGCACACCCTTAAATTGATATAATAACCAAATTATATTTATCATGACAAAAAAATGAAAAGAGTATAAAATTATTCACTTGAGTTGTTTTGACAGATGAAGATGGTAGATTTTTTTTAAATAAATTTAAAAAAGAAAGAAATAGTGTATAGTCTGAGTAAAGAGAATGTGAATAAGTAGAGAATAAGACATACATGAAACATGTTTGAGTAAAAATAGTAAACTAAAGAATAATATCCTCATATGATATTTTTCAGAATTTTAATTTTATTTGACAAAAATAACCTATAATTTAGATACTTATCACAAATGAAGAATGTCTAGTTTAGTAATTCCAGCAACTCATTCAAGTTGACAAAATAACCTCTTCTTTATAGACTTATCACAAATGTAAAGTGTCTAATTTAGTAATTTCAATCACCCTAATGTCATTGGCTGAATTATAGTTTCATCTTAATTTGAATAGATGACAAGTCCCTTTGTTGAGTTGTCCTAAATGCTCGTATATTGTTTTGTCACAATGAAAAATAGCATTCATTCTCATAACTGATATTTCATATATTTCATTTTGTGTAATTTCTTTTTCTTTTTTGTATTTGATGTATTTTATATTATAATTTTTATTGGATATTCTTTAAATTATAATTTTTTGTTTGGATTAAAATGTCTAATTTAAGGTGAGAGAGTTTCAACTTATAATTAATGTTTTTTGGTGGTAGTTACCTATGATTATATGATTTTTTTTTGTAAAAATTAAAAAAATATTAAGAAAAAAATAGGAAAATAAAAATTACATCATAGTAGTGGTTACATCATGTTTTGACTTTATTTATAGTATAGAAGTATAGATATAGATAGATAGTCAAATAACTTTAAAATTTAAATTAGTTCATTAATTAGTAGGGTAACATCTCCTACAAGCAAACAAGATGCTAATATTTTTCTGATAAATAATCGACTCTAGAATCTAAATCTCTAAATTAAAGATCAACATGATTCAATAGCGAAGATAAAAAGGATTTTATATGTTTTGACAACAAAAATATGATGATAACTCCAATAATTATAGTAAGGGGTGTTAAACTAAATATGGGATGTGATAAATCATATCTCTATTAATCATCTCATTACATGCCTCGAAAAAACATAGAGAGATGCATGTTGTCTCCGTTGGTACAAAATACCATTTACAAGCTAAAACTAAAGGCATATTTATCTTTTTATATCTCAGATTAGTAATTTAAATAGAGATCATATATCTCACTTTGAATCTTTATTTGGGTCCATATTTAATTAAAAATAAAAATTATAAAAATAAAAATTAATATTTTTAATAACATGGTGGGAATTGATTGGCTAAAGATATAGGAGCACAACTTTTTTGGGATAGGTAATCTTTATCCTCGTAATCTACTATGAAATTGTTTTATTCATTGATATTGTACTATGTTTATATTTACATTATTCTAAAGTAAATCTTTCATAATTTGCTTCGGAGTTATCAATTATAAAATAGAATATAATATATTTTTATATCAGAAGATAAATTATCACCTATAATAATTAAAATTATGACACATTTGTCCTATTTAATCAGCTACTTCTGCAATGATATTTCTAAAAAATAAAAAAATAGAACACATATCATGATTTTAGTGGCTAAATAAGATAATTTATCTCATATATTTTATTCTCATCATAATTTTTTTTAAAACATCCGATAATAGAGTAGGGGGAAACACTTGTGAAGTGAGGAGAAAGTAACAACTCTCATGTACATTCACCCTTAAATGATTTGTAACGAATATGTAATTGAGTTTATCCTTAAATAATTGGATAATGAAACAATTTTATTTTTGGTACAACAAAGATCCACTAAAAGCTTTCAACTTATGAACTCATGCAAATTACCCAAACCCCTTATGGCCTTACCATAACCTAGTAATGAAAATGGCTTACCACTAACCTATTTTGATGAGTAACCATTTAACTAAAAGCCATAATTAATAAGTGGTCATATATAGTAGAGAAGGGATCCACTTACTCCAAGAATAAGTGGTCATATATAATAGAATGGTTTAGATGTACTCACTAATTCAAACTATTAGATTTCCCTATAATTAATCACGATGTGAAGTAAGTAGATCCCCTTCATATACAATAACTCATTAATAATCCATAACTCATTTTGTGTAACATTTCTCTTTGTATACTATAGATATTAGTTTTTATGCATCAAAAAGTATTTTCTATTAATGAAAAGACTTAATATAAGGGCTACCAAATCATATGAGTCAATCTAATGATTTCACATGATTTGCACACAATAATAAAGAATATGGTCAACAAATTTGTAAGTGTGTTACTATAATGTTCATCTTTAAAATTTAGGTTTGTTACTCATCGGTGTTGACACCAGTTTAAGTCATTAATGTAATGTGGACTAAATATGTTGTGACCCTACATATATGACCAAATTAAAGATGGAAAATACAACACTAAACTTCTAAACTTTTTTTAAGGTTGGAGTTTAATGTCCACATGTTTCACAACTAGTAAAACCTTTAAACAATATATTTCACATATGTGATCTATATAAATATAATGTTTATATTGTTTGATAGGCATTGATTCAATGTAGGTGGGCCTAGAGATAGAGAGGTGACAATTGTCGGGTTAAGGCAGTAAGAAGGGCAAGAAAGAAAATGAAGATCGTGTGTCCCATCTCGTATCTCAATCCAATCAAAAAGTCATACTTCATTAAAAATATAAAATAATTTTTTATATTATTTATTAGAGTCTATTGACTAAGAATATTAAAATATTTTGAGATATATGATCTTTGTTACAAAAAAAAAGGGGGGGGGGAACTTCACACCTGAAAACAATTACTTCAATTCAAAGATACAAGCAACGAGTTTAAAGAGACCTGTAACTATTTATAAGCATGGCTACAATCTCCGAGATATCAAGGGATGAAACCTTTCATATGAGAGATGACAAAGTTTGTAACATGTTCAATGATGATAACGTCAATGATTGCTCAATTATATAAATTAATAATACCTTGTTAGGCATATGTATAATACATTTTATTATGTTTAGTTGAACATTTGAAAATTAATAATACCTTTGTATTTTATTATTTAACAACATAGCTGAATTGATTGATTGAAATGTTTAATTGCATGTTGGATATAGATATTATATTATATAGGTATTATAAGGAACAATTCAATTAGTAACCGATTGAATAATTAGGCATGATATGATAATCATCAATTCACATATATGATGAGAATGTTAAGTTTCAATCTCAAAATCAATTGATAATGAGAGGAATAGTCTAATAAGTATTTAAACAATTTCTTAGATAATAAAGTAAGTGACGTAAGACTTACTTTTCAATAAGAAAGAAGACTAATTAGTAATACAAACATTGTATAAAGAGGAAAAATTAAATATTTCACAAAACTGTGCATCATTCAAATCTCTAAATCCCATGGTCTATATCCTTGTCCACTCCACTTATCTAGTGGTTAACTTTGAGGCTAATTCAAATCTCTTTAGTACCGGATGATATAGTATTAGATTAGGTTGCAACCCATAGCATAAATCAAGTTTTAACGAATGTGATTTCATTTGAAGTTATCTTTTAATAAAAAAATTGGACTTTCCAATATGGAAAAAGTTGGACTCATAAGAAATGGTCTCCTACATTAAGCTATTGTTTTGGGAATCAAATTCTATCGATACGTTACAAATCAACACGAGACTTCCCATTGGACTTGAAAGTTCACATTATAAAGTAGATGAGTGAAACAAGATGTTAGGTATCAATGGCCTAGGAACACCTAGAAGGGGTTGAATAGGTGTGGCGGTTAAAAATTTACCACTTTTTATCAACAACCCAGTTGCTGGAAAAACAGCCTAGTTAATCGATTAACAGAACTGTTTAATCGATTAACTTGATGCACAGAAGAGATTCAGTTAAACAGACAATTTGCACAATAATTAAGATACACTTGAACATATATATTTCATATATTTTTGCGCACAAGTATTAACTATATAGCAGTAAACAAATATCCAATTTCTTAAGAATAGATTCAATGTATCATGACAAGAAAACAGTTAAAGAATAATGAAAGAAAGAACAGTGCAAAAAGGATTTTTATCCTAGTTCATTTGCGGTCTACTACAAATTACATCCAGGCTTCCCCTTCTGGATCAGGGAGATTTTCTTTTCTTGACAATATTGAATTAAAAATACAATTACCAATTCAATTTACAAGCACAAGGGATGCTCCCTTCTTGATATATAGGATTTCTAAAACCTGGTTTGACTCTACCCTTTCGCCTCTTGAGAAAACCTTTCTCGCGAACTAGCCCCAGCCAAGAATCTTATCCTCAAATCAAGACTTCTCTGCCTTGGTGAAGAACTTCAATCTCTATTGTGATCTTACACTACGAGACAGATCCAGATTACACAAAAACACGTTAAAATCAAGGTACACTAAGCACATAATGCTTAAGATATTACAATATAAAGACTCTAAGATTAACCCTTGTTCTAATCAGTTAAGCCATCAATGAAATAGTGAGTTAATCAATTATCAGAATACAGATGGTTTTTTTCTATCAAAATCTAATGCATGATCATGTGAGCAATATTAAAATGAATATGAAACTATGCAAAAACAGAAAGCATGTTATGCAGAAACAACATAATCTCTCTTCTCACACGTGCAACTCTCTTGCAGAAAAGTAGTAAAAATACGTATGCAAATGCTTTCTAAAACATCCCTAAACATTTAGAATAAATGCTAATAAGTTCTGAGTGAAGCCTCGTATTTATAGCATGGTAAACAAGTGGTTTAAGCCGTTTCAAAAACAGTTAAACAGTTACAACAGTAGAAACAAATTTCAGTTATAACATAAAACAGACTCGTTAATCGATTAAGACTACCATTTAATCGATTAACGGACTAACTGAATGACATACAAGTCAGTTAAAAAAGAAAACACATATTCAACAGAAAATCAGTTATGTTAATCGATTAATAATCGATTAACTGGCACATTAAAGTACATGTTTCAAAAGGTAAACTTCTCATACGTTATGCACATCATATATACATGTTCTAGCAATTATACTATGTCTAATATGCACATATAACATGTATGATAGATGCATGAACATACAATTAACTAGATGATGTATCTCATGAATATAATAGTTCAATTAAGATGGCTTAAGAGACTAGCATCTAGGTTCACCTAACCTATACTCACTTACTACGACATACATCCCAGACTACTTAGATTATAGACTCAATTTATATCCTAGTCTAGATATGACCAAATGAGCATAAGACATGTTGATTGTTGAGCCATCTTCAAGCTTTGTTAGAACCTTGTCTTCATCAAAACATAGGCTAAAATATGCTAGTGCTATTCTTGGCACTTTGCACTTTCACAAGATAGGTCACTCGACAAACGTGACATATAGTAGGTTAGGATAAGTTAGATTTTTTCCATAGACTTCTCGTGAAACTTATTTAACCTAATAGGTTAGAATTAGGTCATCTAAAAGGCTAATTCGTCTAACATATTACCTTATTTAATTATATATTAATATTTATATCATACATTTTAATATAACAAATTATCATATGTGAAATTTGAATATAAATAATATAGATAGTAAAATATAATTAATTATTGATATTAAATAACTGGATTTATTAGCTTATTTAAAGACATATCTCTTAAAATATTTAAAGATATTATAATATAATGAGTTTTTAAATAAGTTTATAAGTCAGACAAAACTTTTAAATATATTATACTTGAATCTTAATTTTTTCTTATAAGTAAATACTTATTTTAGTCTTTTATGTTTTTTGACTTTACCTATTTGGTCTTTCAAAAATTGTAACATCCAAAATAGTCCCCAAAATATTAAATGAAAGTCAAATTTGTTATTTTTCATATTTTATAAGACTTGGTAGAAACTTATCTGAGCCATATTTGAAAATTTTGGGATCTTGATGTACCCAAAAAATGTATTAGGCAATATTGAAGATATTTGATATGTTGGGACACTCCTTCTCATTACACCTGTTATGAGGAAATGATTGAGCTGACATTTTGGCCATGGTGGTGCGCAATGACTCTTCTATCATAGTCTTACACGTTGCTTCTCACTATTTTGAGCATTTATCTATTACAATGCGATAAGGGCTCTATTATAATTGAGTTGGCTTTTCTGTATGTATAGCACCAACAGAAAGAACATTTTTGTTCGAAAAAATAATATAGTGAATGAAAAAATATTTATTGAGTAACTGCAATTATTATGTCACAATAGAGTGTTGTTATTTTCAACTCTTCAATAAATGAGTCGTCTCTATCACTATATTTTACATCCATTATTGATGTATGTTACAGACTTACAGGGATTATGCATATTATGAAGGTGGAATCTTTTATTATTATTCAAAAGTATTGGGGATGCTAATAAATTTATATATATATATATATATATATGCCAATCATGTCTTCATACTCTTTACTTTTATTATAATTTCTATGTATTTTTAGTATAAATATGCCGTCATTATATTATTTATTTACTTTACTTATATATAAAGTCCAATCTTAATTAAATATGAATAATATATGATACAATAATAATGTAACATACTCTTAAATTATATCAATATACATTTTTCTCTTGTTTTTTTATGTAATAGGTCAGCTACTTAATACAATTTGTCCCTTGAATTTTTAAATTGTTTCAAATTAGTAGTACTTTACAATTATAATGGTATCATCAATATCAGAATTTGTGTCTTTCTCACAATAATTTGGGTTTTGGGTGAACTAATGACACTATTATAAGAGTATTGATGAAAAGTTGGAATCAACCAAAACTTTAAATAAATTTAAAGGACAAAAGGAGTAGTAAAATTTTTATATTTTTTTGCTTACAGTGAGGATAATCTCTCTTGAGATAAATAAATGATTGAAATAGATTTTGGTCTATACCAAAACAATATTTTATCAAACCACATCATCCCAAAGCTTTATTTTCAATCAACTATGTTAAGCCTTAATAACATATGAGTATGAACATAGTAACCCTAAGAGTAACTCATATAATTTACTCTTCATCTTAACCCTTTATTTTTTTTACATAAAAAAGACTTCTTTGTCTTGAAGTTAATATATCCTTCCACCCTCTCTCTATATATATATATCACTTTGTCCAAATAATTTGTATGAACTCTCAAAATTTGCATATCATTTTCATTTTATTTGATGAAATAACAATTCTTTTCACCATCTATTGTTATTATTTAAAGTAACAGTTTGGTCATTCCACATAACAATATTAACCTTTCTCCCTAATTGATTGTTGAATCGTAGGTCGAAAACTGGTAAGCCTTATGAGAAATTAAATTTTATATATCACTTTCTCTTTTCTATTTTCTTTGTCCCACCTTTCTTCTTCCACTCAAATTAAAAGCTTTAAATCATCAATTTAGACAAGACCCTTACACAAAATAAAATATATGCAGATGATAGTATAATAATTTTATACATTGTTAGTATATCATTTACTATTCATATTTAATCACCATTGAGTCATTAACTCTTCAAAAAATTAAATAACACAAATAAATGACAGATAATGCACTGCATAATTCTTTACGCTCACAAAAAAAAGCATAAATATACATTCTAACCCTTAATCTCCAATTCCTCATGTTTGTATTACCAAACCGTCACACAAACTATAATTTGGAGAAGTAGAAGGGTGAGGAGGAATGAAAGAGGAAGAAAGGGAAAGGAAGAACAAGGAAAAGATAGATAAATATAAAACAAAAAAGGGGAGAAAAATATTTTGTAACAAAAAAAATCCAAATTTCCTATGAAGCACGGATTCACCAAATACTCTCGCGTGTCGGTGTCCGACACGTATCCGACACAGATACGCTCAGATTCGCGAAGGATACATGTCCATAGAGTATCCAAAAATAAAAAAAAATAAAAAAATAAAAATAAATATCAAGACACGTATCAGATTCGTTTTCAATAAAATATAGGATATATAGATTCGTTTTTATGATAAGATAGATTTGTTTTCAATAAACACTCACTTATTTAAAGGTCAGATCATACCAACTTATCATCACACCACATTGACCCTCGAATAGCTGGTACTTTCCGATCCATAACGTAACTGGTGCTTAGTGTTACTGCCTCTACCGCCATAGGTATGTTGTGAATAACAAATAGAAAAAAGCTTACCTTTCTTACTTCTTAGTTTCTTTTCGCTTAGTATGTTTATAAAAAGAAGAGGATGTGTGAGTATTAATAGAGAAGATAGATAAATGACTTACATTTATTTCTTAACAGAGAAGGGAAGAAAGAGGGTAGGAGATAATATTTTGATTTACACTTATATTTTTATCATATTTTATGTATTTTTCATTAATTTATACGCGTATCCTTAAACGTATCGTATCATACATTTTAGAAAAAATGCGTGTCGACGTATCGGATACGTATCATATCCGATACACGTATCCGTATCTGTGCTTCATAGGAAATTTCAACGAGTAGAAAGAAATATTGTAATATATATTTTACTCATTAGTTCTATTGCCACAAGAGGCATGGAGGGGGCGTCTTCTCGGACACGTTTTTTTAATCAATTTGAAGAAAAGGGAGTGACTTTCTTTTTCACTAATATACCTGAAACTCATGGTATCTCAGAGATGTGGGGAGTGTTTGCTATGTGGGGGAGTGTTGGGGAAGTGGTGATTCCGCCTAAGAGAGATAAGAGGGACAATCGCTTTGGGTTCGTAAGGTTTAAGAAGGAGGAGAATGAGAGTTATCTGGAGAAATCTCTTCAGAATGTTTGGATTGGAAACTATAAGATTGTTGTCAACAAACCAAGATTCAACAGAAATAGAAAAAGGGTTGATTTAGCACCATTCTCTGCAAAACTGAAACAGAGGGAGCCGATGATGATGCAGATTAACAATAGTTCAAAAAATTTGGTGACTAATCAAAAAACCTGGAAAGAGGTTTTGGTCAATGGGGAAAAAAATAGCACTAAACATGATAATGATAATTGGTTTGGACTGGAATATAAGATTCCGGATGAGGAGATGCAGAGTTTGAAAAATTGCTTTGTGGGTGAACTTTTAAGGGCAGAGGAAGCAAGGATGGTGAATGTTATTCTGGCGAAGGAAGGTTTTTTATCCATTCAAGCCATTCCTATGGGTGGCAATCTTATTCTATTCAAAGGGGAAAATCAAGAGGATATAGTTCAAATGATGAATTTGGAGAAGGAAAGTTGGAGTGAGTTGTTTATCAACATCCGAAGGTGGTCACCGATGGATGTGGCTAAGGAGAGGTTGGTGTGGTTGAAGTTCTACGGGGTTCCCGTTCAAGCTTGGAATGTGTTCTTTTTCTCCATGTTGGCTGAAACACATGGCAAATATGTGAGACTTCATGAGGATACTTTAAATAAGAAGAGAATGGATGTTGGATTTGTTCTTATTCTTACATAATCAAAAGTGAAGATTGACCACTCTATGGTGGTTAAGATAGGAGATACCTGTTTTGAAGTAAGAATGGATGAAGAAGATTTTAACATGTTCAATAATTCGTCCTCTGTGTGGACTGCAGAAGGGAAAGAATTCGTTTCAGACAAGGCGCCTTCGTCAGGTGACAGTGACTGGCCAAAAGAAGGTGGAGAAAATCAGAAAGGAAAAATTGCAGACAATAGAAAAGGCAAGAAACCTATCCATTTGAAAAGAAAGCACATTGGGAAGAAAGATGAGAGGGATGATAACAACTTTTTGTGTGCAAGCATAAAGGAGAAGGTTGTTGTGGAAAAGGGGAATCTAAATCCTAGGGTTCATCCGTGTTCAAGAGCTGAAGAGAAAACTGGGCCACTGCCAACCCGACCCAGTTTGTTACTTACACTAAATGACCTGATTCCTCCATGTGATCTGGTCCATTCATCTCCTAATTTTTTTCAAGAGGAAGTCGGATTGGGCCAACCTCCTTGGGCCAACAAAGTTGACTGTATTAAAGCTGCTAAAAACAGCTTGAATTTAGCTATAAAAAAACACGGATTGGGCTTGAAGGTATTAATCTTGCATGTGCTGAAATGCAATTAGATGAAGAAAGTTTTTATGGTTATGGAGCAAATATAAAGAATAGAAAGTTTGAGGTGGGGTCCACTTCTAAACAGGTTAAAAAAGTTTTAAAGCACTATCAAAAAATCCTCTTATCAACCTTGTGAGGGACAGAGAAAACGTGGGGCGAGGGAAGAAAATTTCCAAGAAGAATAAATCTGCTACTCATCTCAAAGCCAACAAATTGGCAAGATCTTTGAAGAATTTGGGAGACAAGAAGGCTAGAAGATTGAAAGAGAAAGCTCAAATGGAAAAATCTTCACTCCACGTGAATGCTAATTCGGTATTTAGTGGTGTAGAGGATAAAGAGCTTGATTTGGATTCTCAAATTAGTAACTCAATTACTGACTCTCATGTGAGAAGTGCTAATCGTTTACATTTTAAAGAGAGTTCGATAGTGGCTGAAAAAATTTGGGAACTTGGAAAAAAGATTGGTGTTACTCATTATGGAGATGAATCTGAAATTATGTCCAGATTAAACGACATGGAGGAACGAGATCGATCAGAATATGCAAAAGCTGACCATGAGAAGTTAGAAGGTATCCAATGATTTGTGCTTCTATGAATATAAGGGGATTGGGGAGTAGAATCAAAAGAAGATACTTAAACAAGTTAATTAGAAGTTTTGATGTGGATTTTATGAGTATTCAGGAGACTAAATTGGAGGATTGTGATGACAATCTTTGCTTTAATTTATGGGGCAATCAAGACTGTCATTGGGTGTTCAATCCATATGTGGGGCGTTCTGGAGGCATTTTGAGCATGTGGGATTCTACAAAATTTTCATGTGTTAATATCTTTAGAGGAGATGGTTTCTTGGCAGTTCAAGGAGTTGTGATGCAAGGTCAGATTACTGTTTGCTTAGTCAATATTTACTCTTCATGTTTATTGGAGGCTAAGAAAAAACTGTGGTCTGACTTATTTAATCTAAAAAGAAGTATATGGGATGGGTTGTGGTGTTTTATGGGGGATTTTAATGCTGTCGGATCAGAATCAGAACGAAGAGGGGGTTCAAAATTGTTTAGCCGTCGGGACATGCGTTTATTCAACGATTGGATCGGTGCAATAGAGTTGATTGATATTCCTCTTATTGGTCGCAATTTTACTTGGTACCAACCGGGAGGGGGTGTTATGAGCTAGGTTTTTTCTCTCTGCGGAGTGGTTGGCACATTGGCCTCATTCTACTCAAAGGGCGTCAGAAAGAGATGTTTCAGATCATTGTCCAATTGTTCTAAGAATTTCTCTTAACAATTGTGGACCTTCCCCATTTAGGTTCAATAATTGTTGGCTAGCCCATCACGAGTTTAAGGACGTTGTCTCAAAATCTTGGAGTGAATCTCAAGTTTCTAAGTGGTCAGCCTTTAAGGTGAAGGAAAAATTGAAATTATTAAAAGTGAGACTCAAGGATTGGAATAAGGAGGTGTTCGGTTGTTTGGAATCAAAATTGAGTGATTTAGCTAAGCAAATCCAATCACTGGATATTTGTGGGGAATCTGTTGTGTTATCAGAGGAGCAAATTTCTTTGAGGAAGAACTATCTAGCTGAATGGTGGGAAACTGCTGTGAGGAGGGATAGCATTTTAGCTCAAAAATCTAGAGCTAGATGGTTAAAGGAGGGTGATGCAAACACTTCCTTCTTCCATGCTTGTATTAACAGGAGGAGGAGGAATCACATTGCAGGAGTTTGGATTGATGGTGATTGGATAAAGGAGGAAAATGGGTTGAAGGAGAAGGTATCAAATTATTTCCAGAGGGTGTTTTCTAACGCCCACAGGGACCTTGCTACTCTTGATGGAGTGGGGTTTTCTTGTCTAGTAGATACTCAGGTGTTGGATCTTGATGTTGTTTTCACGGATGAAGAGATCAAAGAGGCGGTATGGAGTTGTGCTATAGACAAGAGTCTGAGACCAGATGGTTTTAATTTCAGGTTTTTCCAGGAATTTTGGGACACTATAAAGTCTGATGTTGTGTCTTTTCTGCGGGAATTTCAGGTAAATTGTAAGCTTCCAAGAGGATTGAATGCATCTTTCATTGCTTTGATCCCGAAAATTAACAACCCAGCAAAGATTCAAGATTTTAGACCAATCTCTTTAGTTGGTTCCTTATATAAGATTCTGGCTAAACTCCTAGCGGGAAGGCTTAAAGGGGTCATGAACTCCTTCATCTCGCCCTCACAATCAGCATTCATTCATGGGAGAAATATTCTAGATGCAACTATTGTGATCAATGAGGTTATTCATTCTACCAAGAGGGATAGGGAAGGGGTTACTCTTCTTAAGGTAGACTTGGAAAAGGCATATGATTCGGTTAGTTGGGAATTCTTGGACTACATGATGTATAGGTTTGGTTTTTCGGTCCAATGGAGGAAATAAATCAAGGAGTGTTTAGTTTCTACCACAATGTCGGTTCTTGTAAATGGATCGCCTTCAACACAATTCTCAGTCTCAAAGGGTATTAGACAGAGGGATCCGATGACACCTTTCTTATTTCTCATGGTGGCGGAAGGCTTTGTAGGGTTGGTTCGTATGGAAAATTCTGGCGGTTTCTTGGAGGGTTTTAAATTAGGGCATGCAGATGTTGAAGTGACAAATTTGCAGTTTGCTAATGATACAATAATGGTTTTCAAACCCACTGTCTCTAATTTGTGGTGTGTGAAAACCATTCTTAGATGTTTTGAATTAGTTTCAGGATTGAAGATTAACTCTCATAAAAGCTCTCTGATTGGTGTTGGAGCTGTTCAGAGCTTCATGGAGACAGCGACATCTTTTCTATCTTGTAAGATGGGTGCTATCCCTTTTATGTATCTGGGAATACCAGTGGGGGCAAACCCGAGGAGTATATCTACATGGAAAAATGTTGTTGACTCTGTGGCTAAGAGACTTACTCCTTGGAAGAGGAAACACATATCCTTTGGAGGTAGGGTCATCCTTTTGAACTCAGCTTTATCTAATTTGCCTATCTACCTCCTTTCTCTCTATAAGGCTCCTAAGAAGGTTATCTTAAATCTTATAACCCTTCAACGAAAATTCCTGTGGGGAAATAAAAGAGGTAGTAGAGGCATTCCCTGGGTGAAATGGTCGGAGGTGTTTAAACCAAAGAAGTACGATGGGCTAGGTGTGAAGGATCTAGTCAAGTTTAATGAGGCCTTATTGGGAAAGTGGAAGTGGAGAAAACTGACTGAGCCAGATTCACTCTGGGTGAGAGTGATTGATTCAAAATACGGTCCAGCAACGACCTCTACTGCTCTAGATTCGGCTTCAAGGTGGTGGAGGGATTTGGTCAAGATTGGCTCTATGGCAGGAACGCAAGGTGGGTGGTTGGATTCAAATGTTTGGAAGGAAATTGGTGATGGTGAATCAACGTTATGTTGGCATGACATCTGGTTTGGGAACCAAAGCATTAAAGACATGTTCCCGAGAATTTTTTTGTTAGCTGAGAATAAACAAGCCGTAGTTGCAGATTATGGAGTGTGGATCAATGACTTATGGAGTTGGCGTATTACTTGGAGACGTCATCCTCTATATTGGGAGGAAGGCTCGATTCATCAATTATACAACCTGATTAACCATCATGGGTGTCAACAAGGTGTAGCTGATAGATGGAGATGGGGTCTAAATTCCTCTGGGAATTATTCGGTCAATTCAGCATATTTAACTCAGATGGTTTATGATATCTCGGCTAGGGATAAACTTTTAAATAGGTGTTGGATTAGTTGTGCCCCGATGAAGGTGTGTTGCTTTGTCTGGAAAGCTTTGAGAGGGAGATTGGTCACTAAAGAGGAACTTCAGAGACGACATATTATTAATGGATTAGATATGAATTGCGTTCTTTGTATGGAGCAAACTGAGACAAAAGACCATTTGTTCTTATCTTGCCCCTTTGCAACTGCAGTATGGAAAAGTTTTTATTCTTGGTTACAGGTTCCTATTCTTCTACCTAACTCTATTTCTGATCCTCTAGTGATGCATGATTCTTTTTATAACTCACCAAAAGGTAGAAAATGCTGGAGAATGTTATGGTTCGCTGTGTTATGGACGATTTGGCTTATGAGAAATAAAACGATTTTTTCGGGCAAGGAGGTTAGCTTTATCCAGGTTATGGATCTGATTCAAATACGATCATGGATTTGGTCTTGTATTTCTTATATCTCTTCGAGTAATCGTTTGTAATTGACTGTAGGTTTGTTTTTTGGGTTGACACCCCTTGTGCCTTTTATTGGATTGCTTTGCTTATAAAAAAAAAAAATATATTGTACAATGTTATATAAGGATGTATTAATATCTACACCAACCTAAAGTAAAAATTGTAAATCAATCCGAAGAAAAACCAAAAATTGTTTAAAATCACATTTTTAGATTGTTTTGTAAATAATCAAAGAACCTGGGTTGATTTTTGCATTCAACCAATAAATAAAACTAAAGAGAACCACATATTTCTCTATTACTAAATTTATTATGGTGGCGACTAACTTGCGAACCACAAGTTAGTTCGCTTCCAAGCAAACTATTTTTTTAGTCACTATATCGAATATTCTACAATTTCATCTGTCAAAATCGTGATCAACTATCTTTGTTGTTTAGAAGTCGTGATATTAAAGTGCGACTTTTGTGAGATATTTGGTTAGAGTTTAGAAGTCGTGATAACAAATTATGACTTATGTGAGACATTTCGTTTTAGTTTAGAAGTCATGATACCGAAATACAACTTATGTGGGAAGTCAGGTTGACATAGAACATCTTCTATACTGGCCAAAAGTTGTTATAGGCCATCTAGAAGTCATGATATGCCATCACGACTTCTACACCAACCAGAAGTTGTATTACATTATCACGACTTCTATATTGAAGTCGTATAACGTTACCATGACTTCACTTTCAAGCGAACTAATTGTTGAACAAGGTAAGAATACAATGAACTGATATTGCAAACTTTGCTTGATAATATTAAACAGAAAAATGAGGCTGTATAAATAGCCTTACATAAACTGAAATAGCTATTTTTCAGCATACTATGCTAAAGAATAGGTCTTAACCTATATACTCCTTTTGACTAGGAGTTTTATTAACTAACTAAAAACAAATATTAATTCAAAATAAAAATTCCAACACTAATATGCATTTTGCATATTAGCTTTTGAGCATTTATTATACCTATATATATATATATATATATACTTCAAATTGTGTTTTTTGCTCGAATGTCATGATGGAATTTCTACACTTCTCTACACTCTATATAAGTTTAATGCATTAACCCATGGCATTAAATTTCTATTTTAAACTAAAAAAATGATCAAGTCGCAATCACAAGATTTGTTTTAAGATCGAAATTAACACTTTAATCTAATTAAGTCAAATTTACAAATAATTTTAAAGCTTTGTTTGAGAGTTAGGAGAGAAAGCAAAGGAGAATGATCAAATGGTTAGGAAAATGAATGAATAGAATGGAAAAGGAAGGAAATCTCCCTTGTTTGGGAGTATGAAAATTAGAATATGAGAGTAAACTAATGATAAGGTGAGAATATTTTTAAATTTTCCCTTTAAAAATGTAATTAACAATGAGAAATTGACAATAATATATAATTATATAATATTATTAAAAATATTTAGTTATTTTGACATTTTATCTCCAAAACCTCAAATTGGAGGAACTTTAAAAATACACATAGAGAGTTTGAGAGACACTCCAAAATCTATCATTCTCCTCCGTCCAACCCCAAACAAGGAAAAAGCTTTCCATTTCTTTTCATTTCCCTTCAAAATTCAACTCAAAATGAATTGTTTATTACCCGAAAACAAACATAAAAAAGAAAAATCCTATTAAACTTGAATTAAAATTTATTATACAACAATAATTAATTAAGTAACCAATCAGACGTTGGTTCAAGTGATACATGTTTGATTCTCCTTAAGAAATGTCTTGAGTTCGAGTCATGTGGATGAAAAAAATGTCCACTAGGAGAGTTAGCCCTACATATCTGATAGATGTTCTCAGCTCAAATAAAATTGCCTTCAATGTGAAAATACCTGTCGAAAACAAAAAAAATAATTAAGTAGAATAAAGTTTTATACTCATTCATTTATTATCTGATGAAATATAATTTATACTTTTTACAATAAAGAAAGATCTAAAAACAATAAGGCATGTTGTTCCAACTGTATGAGCTGCAATATTGTTTGTCCAAACAATATTCCTCGCTCACTTTTCATTTCCCACTTCATCTCCACATCTCTCTCTCTCTTCCATTTTCAACTCTTTTCTATTCACCTAATCTCTCTCTCTCTAGATTCTCTCCGATTCTTTCTTTTTCTTCTTATTCATCATAACCGTTTCAATGGATCCCGAACTCGACCAAAACGACACCGTTTCTACTCGTCAAACTCCCTTATACTTACCTTCTTCCTCTTCCGACGAAGACACCAACGACACCGTTTCGCCTTCCAATTCCATCCACTCCACCAACCGCCGCCTCGACTGCATGCTCCAATTCCTCGACCGCAAACTATCCTACGACCACAACCACCGCCTCATTCCCCGTCCCGGCTCCTTGCCGGAGTTCATCGCCAAAGGCGGCGGCGCTGGAATCTTCAAACTCCCACCTCGAGGTGCCGTACACCCTGCGCGGCCACCGGGTCTTGAATTGCGGCCGCATCCGCTGAGGGAAACTCAGATTGGGCGGTTTCTGAGGAACATTGTTGGAACTGAGTCTCAATTGTGGGCTGCGACTGAGGGCGGGGTTAGGTTATGGAATTTCAAGGATCTGTATGCGTCGTGGTGTAATGGTGTTGGAGGAGAAGAGAGTGGTTTTAGGATTGGGGATGAAGAGACGGCGCCGTTTTGGGAATCGGTGTGGACTTCACCGGCGCTGTGTTTGGTTTCCGATGAGGGGAATAGATTGATGTGGAGTGGACATAAAGACGGAAAGATTAGGTGCGTCCGTGCGTGGATTAGTTTATTTTGCAGAAATTATACGTTTTACTGCGTTTTTTGGTTTTAGAACTCTATTAAGAGATTGATTCTTTCATATAAATTAGCTGAAGCATATTAGCTACTAGGTGCTGAAAGTGGAACTGTTTGGTTTAATTAGCTAATAGGATAGTTGATTTGTGTAAAATGACATAAGCCCCCTAGCTTATAAGCTACCTCTAGTAACTTATCAAATATGAGCTTATAAGATAGTAGCTCAATGAAATAAGCTCATTTTCTCAAACATAATCTGGTTGTTTATAATTTAAATATTTTATGGTGTTTTTGGTTAAATAACTTAGTTAAGTACGTATTGCAGAAGAGCTTATGTTTTAGCTTATTTGATGAGTTTTTTTATATATGCAATTATGCATATTAAAATAAGCTGGAAAAAGTTATAGTAAGGTTGTATGCTATTTTTATAAGTTCTTCCGAACACATGATAAGTCCAAATACACTCTCTCTTTGAGCTCTTTGAAACACCCGCTTAGTGAGACAACTTCTGTTGTTTTTTAGCAAATCTTTGGACCGGACATAAAGATCTGAAGGTTAGGTGCTTGCTTGGATTGCTTATTTTATAATCTAAGGCTGTGTCTAATAAAATAGCTTAATCAAGGTTCTTGATCACATGTTCAAATCCTAGAAACGACCTTTCTGCATGTAGGATTAGGCTACACAAATCTGTCCTCCCTATCTCACTAGGTCGAGTCTCGTCCACTGGGACACCATTTTTATCTAATAAGTTTATTGAAATAAACTAGAAAAGTATAGATAAGTTCTTTTTATAATTTTTTTCATAAACTTTTATCATAAATCCAATTGGGTATCTTCCATGCTCCCCCTAAATAGCTTTAGTGAGATACTTTTGTTTTTTTAGTAAACCCTTGGTATAGTGCCTAAACTCTAAGCATGGGTCACATTGTAGTTCCCGACCTTAGGAAACTATCAAATTAGCTCTTAAGATTGTAAGCATTGGTCATGTTGGTCCCCCGTGTGATCCATTTTCAGTCAATTTGGTCATACTTTGAATTATATATAACAGTTTTGGAGACTAATGTGTTAATTCTCTAAATTGTGACCACCACTTATAATTTCAGAGAATAAAATGATGATTTACTCGTTTTTAAAGCAAGTATTTCCGCCAAAATAATTGAATCCATACATGGTGTAGGTGCTGGCAGATGGATGATCGGACTTTGGATGATAAGAACTGGAGGACTCACTTCAAGGAAAGCTTGTCTTGGCAGGCTCACCGTGGGCCTGTTCTTTCCCTTACTTTCACCTCTCACGGTTATCCTTCATTCCTTATTATTAACTTCACTGCTTTGCTTCTATACTTGCTATCATTCCACACATGACAAGCATGTGGTGATTATTTAAATTACTATTTACTAATATTATTTACATGAAAGAAGATATAGTGAATTGGTGTTAGACCAGGTTTTCACACCTTTGATTCACATGCTTGTTTTCTTATTTTTTTTTTCCTTCTCACCTTTTGTTGTTGATTTGATTCAGGGGATCTGTGGTCGGGTTCTGAAGGAGGAGCTATAAAGATATGGCCTTGGGAGTCTATTGAGAAATCTATTCACCTGACAAAGGAGGAAAGGCACACAGCTGTGATATCAGTGGAGAGGTCTTATATTGACTTGAGGAGCCAGCTGTCTACAAATGGCTTCAACAACATGCTCACTTCAGATATAAAGTACTTAGCATCTGATAATTCAAGAGCAAAAGTATGGAGTGCTGGTTACTTTTTCTTTGCTTTGTGGTAAGATTCACTCTTAGTTTCCCATGGTGTTATTAATTGAAATTAATTTAAGTAATCTTTTATATTTATGCGTTCGAGAATTCAAATATAATTATAACCACGGATAATTTTCCCATGTCTTGCTCACTCACAACTTCTCTTTGTAAGAAAGATATACATTGTGAACAATGCCACTGCGTTCAGAGAGTTCTTTTTAAATTCATAGATAGCTATGCTTTTTTACTTGTACACCCATGTATTAAAATTTTAAATAATTACTGTCCCACCATGGGTGTGCAGTCTGAAAAGCTGATTGTATTTTTGGTTAGTTAACAATGGAAAAATAATGACTATTCAGTAACTACTTGTTTTAATTAACCTTGAGCAGGTCAAGTGGTAAGCTGTTTTAAAATTAATGTAATTTTACCAATAATTCTTTTTCTGTCATTAACTCCACTATTTTTTTTCTGTTTATACTATCTCTAGTAGCAGCAGTAGTTGTAAATGACAAATAGTTGTACCATTGCTCTATATAGTGTGTAGTCTTGTAGTAGACCTTGTACTACAACACCATAAATAAATGATTGTATATAATGTTAGTCACTTACACATTCACACCAAAGAGATTTTGTTGATTAGGTCATCTCTTTGCATGGGATCAAAGACTCGTGTGATTAGCAGTTAGGAGTTTGATCCTTCCTGCCCACATTTTTCTTAATCAAGTAAAATTTGTTACAATGTAAAATGGGAAATGGCATGTACATTTTTTACTCTTCAAGCCCAAAGGGCTTTTGCTTGAGAGGTGTGTTTCTCCACCTAATAACTTCGGATTCTAGAAGACTTGGTCCATGACATGTTAGATTTAGATATCTTGGGTCAATCATACAAGACAATGAGGAAATTGACGGAGAAGTGAACCATAAGATTTAAGTGGGTTGGATGAAATGGAGGAGTGCTTCAGGTGTCATCTGTGATAAAAAGGTACCATCAAGATTAAGATGAAGTTTTACAACACAACTATAAGACTTGCAATGTTTATGTGACTGAATGTTGGGTGATAAAATATCACCAAGAGAATAGACTCCATGTAGACTCATTTGTGATAAAAAGGTACCATCAAGATTAAGAGGAAGTTTTACAACACAACTATAAGACCTACAATGTTTATGTGACTGAATGTTGGGTGATAAAATATCACCAAGAGAATAGACTCCATGTAGACGACAATGTTGCATTGGATGAATGAACACATTAGATAAGATAGGATTAGAAATGAATACATTAGGAAGAAAGTTGGAGTAGCTCTTATTGTAGAAAAGATGATAGAATCACACCTTAGGTGGTTTGGACATATGCGGAGGAGACTAATAGAAGCCCCCTAAGGAGAGTAGATCAGATGGAAACTGTTCCAATTCCCAGAGGGAGACCAAGAAAAACCATTGGGAAAATGATAAAGAAAGACTTGGAGATCAATGCTTTATCAATAAAAATGATTTATGATAGATCATTATGATGTCGTTCGATCTATGTAGCCGACCTCACCTAGTGGGATGAAGGCTTTGTTGTTGGTGATATCTGTATGCTAAAAGTACTTATTTGGATCACAGTTTAATATTTGTTCTGATATACTTCAAACCATTTATTTCCTATGGTTGGCTTGCATCTTTCTCATATTGGTTCTATGCTTTAGAAAATAAGCTAGAAATTAGTAGGTGTGTGTGTTAGTCATGCTTTTGACACTTTTGCCTTTAAGCATATTTAAAGATACAGTGGGTTAAATATTCGTGAGTTGTTCATATTTGTATACGGTGTTCCATCCGGAGTCCTGCATGTCCTGTTTCATTTTGATTATTGGGTGGTTAGCTGATCAATGGTCCTTTGTGCACGAGATATATAATAAAATCATAACCAGATTGTCATTTGCACTATTTTCTCTATGCATAAGCATCACATTTTTCCGCATGTGTATTTGTACCTGTCAATTTAATGTATCGTTGTTGTTAATGTACAGGGATGCTCGTACAAGGGAGTTACTGAAAGTTTTCAATGCAGATGGCCAGATTGAGAATCATGCAGACATGTCCTCAATCCAAGACTTTTCAGTTGAGTTTACTTTGAATTCTAAGAAAGACAAAACACAAAGTGCCGTTGGCTTTTTTCAGCGCTCACGTAATGCCATAATCGGGGCAGCAGATGCTGTTCGTCGAGTTGCAGCGAAGGGGGGCTTTGGGGATGATAATCGGAGAACTGAAGCACTAGTGGTAACAATAGACGGAATGATTTGGACTGGGCATTCAAGTGGCTCGCTGGTGAAGTGGGATGGAAATGGCAATCGGATACAAGATTTTCTTTACCATCCATTTGCTGTTCAATGTTTTTGTACTTTTGGCATGCGGATTTGGGTAGGTTATGTAACTGGTACTGTCCAGGTTTTGGACCTCAATGGTAATCTGATTGGGGGATGGGTGGCTCATAACAGTCCAATTGTAAAAATGACGGTTGGAGCTGGTTACATGTTTGCATTGGCCAACCATGGTGGCATACGTGGATGGAACATCACCTCCCCAGGACCTCTTGATAACATATTACGTTCAGAATTGGGTGGAAAAGAATTTGTATATTCTAAAATAGAAAATGTAAAAATATTGACAGGCACTTGGAATGTTGGACAGGGGAAAGCATCTCAAGATTCCCTTATGTCATGGCTAGGTTCTGTGGCCTCAGATGTTGGCCTGGTCGTTGTTGGGTTGCAAGAGGTTGAAATGGGTGCTGGATTTCTTGCAATGTCTGCAGCTAAAGAAACTGTAAGTTATCATGCTTTCTGAAATAATACCATAAAATTAGTATATATATATTTATTATCAGCAGACAAGTAACAACTTTATTAGTTGTAAGCTATATAACTATTGTTACAAGTTCTATTTAATTGACTTTTTCTGTCATCAGATTTAATTATAATACTTTTGAATTTACTGAATACTTTGGGATGTCAGATATAAGATCATTGATGGCTTGCATGAATAGTTCTCTTTATCTACTCTATTACCAGTCATTAGCTTTCACTTCCAAAAAAATTCCTGTAAATTATATTTAAATGAAGAAAAGGTAAGAAAACGGGTTTCATTCAGGCTAAGCAATGTGCACCTCCATGTCCGGCGGCTCACCTTTGCCATGCAATCTTCATCTTTCAAGTTTGAGCTGATCAATGAGTTCCTCAAATCTTTGAGATGACTCAACAGTACTCGATGGACACAGTCAGTACTCAGTACAAAAACTGCTGAAGAAACAGAGACAGGGAGGGGATCAGATGAAAAAAATCTGGGACTCCAAAGTACACGCCTTATTGTGTAGTGACGGAGAGTGGCAGTGGTTCAGAAGGAGAACATGAATGAGCTCACAGCCTATGGCATTATCTAGTTGTGATTTAGGGATTTAGACTTTTAGACATGTTATAGAAAATTAGGAATATTTCATCTTATTTAAGGAAAAAAATACTCGAGAGTAGTCAATAATCTTCCCCAAGTTTTTTTTTTTAAATTTATATCCCCCTTAGCTGATTAGAATTTCAGAAAAATTGTCCAACAGGATTATTACAGTCCAAGCCCAATTATACATAATTAGCCACAACCACCTTTCCCCACAATGAATTCTCCCTATTTATGCAGCATTAATTTCCTGCATTTTAATTTGGAATTCCTGTATCATTTTTTCTTTTTTTATGATAATCTTGTGCTTCTCCATTATATAATGCACCCAATTGATCTTATATCCGATTTTGCGATAAGGCACTAAAAAAGGATTGTAGACTTTCTTAGGTTGACCGCTAATAGAGATGATTATGAATGGTGTTTCTAGCTATTAAAATGCATAAAAATCATGACAGATTCTGTTGTGATATTATTCATGTGTTCTCATGCTGGGCAGTTTTCCTAGCTTTTCTCTTCCATAACCCTCCCCTAACCCCCATCTCTAAAAAACATATAGGTAGGACTAGAGGGAAGTTCTGCTGGGCAGTGGTGGCTGAATATGATAGACAAAACATTGGATGAAGGTTCAACTTTTGAACGTATTGGATCCAGGCAACTTGCAGGCTTGGTCATTGCTGCATGGTGAGTATCTGAGTAGGAAACCAAGTGAGCTGCTGAAGCATTTAATATTTCAGCAACTACTTTGTGTTATATAATGCATTTGGTGTCTGTTAAATTGTAGCAATTTGAGTTTGAATATGTACTGGTCTGTTAAGTTCCTTGCATACATAATGCATTATTGTCTTCTTTCCTCCCCACTTGTTCTAAATGTTATCCAGGTTTGAAATTTATGGATATGGACCACTAAAGGTTGAGCTCCTATCCTCAAATAAAGTATCAACTAATGCCCTCATGCGACTGTTATGTAAATTCTTTTCCTGTGTTGGTCTCTTTCACCTTTACTAATTGATTTTTTCTTCTTCAGGGTTAAAACCAGCATTAGATTTCATGTTGGGGATGTTGATGTGGCAGCAGTTCCATGTGGCTTTGGACGTGCTATTGGCAATAAGGTAGATCTGCACTGTCTGCTGTTTTGCTTTGTATGTTAGTTTGAATTTTAATTAGTTTCTTGTGTCCCTATCTATGTTTGGTTCATGAAGGATACATTAAGATCTGACCGTTTGAATTAGTTTCTTCATTCTAAGACATTGATAATGAAATATGTTAGCTTCAAACTTTGGCTCAAGTTTCATGCAATGGAAAACTTCTAGTCATATTTGTTTGGAAAACTGTGTTAATAACAAGTTTCCTCTTAGATAGAAGAAATATTTGTGTTTTGTTATGACATGAAATGCCGCAAAGCAATCTTCTTACTATCCTCTTCTTTTAGTTTTCTATTTTCTTCTCTTTTGATAATATTTTATATATAAAGAATATATTTTGAAAACCACCCATTCAGAGTGCACCACAGTGTCGTCAATGTATATGCTGGCCAGTTGCAGCAAAAGGGCGACCCAGTGCACGAAGCTCCCATCTAGTGGGGTATGAGAATGGTAGATATACGTCTGCCTTACCCCCACAAATGGAGAGGCATCAAGTTATATGTTTGCTGCCATATTGAAGGCATTCGTTTTATCCAATAAGAGAAAAGGACTATGAAAAATCGATTAAAAACTGAAGAACAGCGGGAATGACAGAAACAGAAGGAAAAGAGAGAGAAACAAAGAATACCAGAATAATTCTGTGATTTTAGCAAATAAATCAAAATACTGAAGGAAATAAGTACACTTATTCTGCAACCTGTGAGTTTTTCAACCTTAGAACCCACAAACAAATGGACTTGCTCAAAGATGCCCTAAACAAAATTGAGAAACATAGACCTGTTGATGATAGAGAATCAAGAACCTTAGCGCTAGTTGGATGCCATAAAGATCATTTAGAGCTGCTGGTTATCATGATCTACAACCACCATCAATACTTAATAGGCAGATGTTTCCTTGGACCAAACACCTAGAAAGGAAGATGTTTGTCCTTTGGTTGGCCTCATTGGCCATGACTTGGGTTTCAAGCCAAAACTAGCTCTGATGACCACTTGATGACAACCTCTTGGGGCTGCCTTTGAATTAAAGGATCGTTTTAGCTTGAACTTAGATTTGTGAATGTGTGAATTCGGTTTTGGGGAATTAGGGTAATTTTGGGGTAGATGTGGCTTCGGTTTGGGATGTATAATTAGGCTAGGGTTTGTGTATGGTTTGTAGGATGAAGGTGAAGGTGGAAAAGAATGGAAGGTGAGGAGCGCCACAAGCAATGCTGCTTGATAAGCTATGGGGTTCGCCACAAGCAAGGATGCTTGATAAGAACAAGTATGGTGGTGGCCACGGCCAACCTAGGTTTAGGAGAAGTGCTCTCAACTAAAACAATTCAAATTTACTCAAAATAAAACTTAACCTTTATTAATGATTTGATCAAACTATAAATAGGCAAAGTTGCCTTGGCTGAATAGATAAAATAGAAGATAGAAATCAAATTATCTTCTAGTAAACATAAAAATAAAATCCTAAGTAATATCAATTGGTTGAGCTGAATTGCTTGTTTGACTTAGTCTTGAGTGTAATTCGGTTTTGGTGGATGGTTGGCCGAATTTGTTGAGGAGAAGGAAGAGACTTGATCAATTTGACTTCATCTTGAGGAACTAATCATATTTAATTTGAATCCAATCTGATTTGTTGTTGGTTGGAGATGAGATTAGGATTCCCTATTTTATAGCCTTGTGCACCTTAAAAGATTGAGCTTCCTATCTTCTTTCCTTGTTTCTAGCCGTGTGCATCTTTGGGAGATTGATTAATCTCTCTTTAATCTTCATATAATCTTCTCTTTATCTCCAAGTTTGAAAACGTGTGCCATATACCCTTGAATTCAAATTCAAATCTATCTTCTTTCAAATCCAAATTCAAATTCAAATTCAAATTCAAATTGCTAAAACAAACCTATCTTCTTTTAAATTCGTTTTCCCTCCATGCCTTATCTCCTTGTTTGCCTTAGAGATAAAGTGTTAGCTGAATTGCCTTATCTCCTTGTTTGTCCTTATAGATAGATTTCCTTACGTGCCTCCTTCCTTGAAATGATCATGCATTGACTTCCATTTGCCCTAGCCACGTGAAAGGCTTACCCTTGAACCTAAGTAAACTACTTGGTCATGAATATGGACCAATGTTACAAATAATTCCCAACCCATATTACATGAATTAAATACTAACAATGAAAATAAACCTAAGACTATATGAGAATGCAATCTCATTTATTTGAATCAATGAAAATAAAATAAACCTAAGTATAAAGTGACATAAGGACATAAATGTCCTCCTCACATACCCTCTCCTGGGTCAATTGTGTCCTTTGAGACTTTAAGGATCCCTGCCTTGGCTTTGGCCCTAGTTGTAGGACCATCATGACTTATCTTGCCCTTGGAATCAAAGGCTGCCCTAGGAGGGTGTACATCACATAAACTATTCAATGCCACAACGATACTATTGCAAACCTTTTGCATGATGTCCTGCCTAAGTATGAACTCATGTCATATGCCATGGATGCCACCGCTAAGGCTGTGCCTGTTGAACTGCCACACCATAGGGTTTTTTATGGTTGTGACCCTCCCTCACATAAATGCCATTCCATGGCAGTGGTACTTAGTATTGACAACACTAATGCACCATGTCCTGTATGCGTAATGTGCAAACAATGTGTTTCCAAGAAAACTTTAGACTATTATCTTCTAGTTGTTAGTTTTAGTTATTCTGATCGTTGACTTGTGAAATAATTGTCTCTCCAGGGAGCTGTTGGTTTGAGGATTAGAGTGTATGATCGGATAATGTGCTTTGTTAATTGTCACTTTGCTGCGCATTTAGATGCAGTTAGTCGTCGCAATGCTGATTTTGATCATGTATACCGAACAATGTCCTTCAGCCGGCCAACAAACTTCTTAAATGCTGCGGCTGGTACCCTGCTTTCCTTTACTGTTTTGCTTACTTGCATTATCCATTTATTTAATTTGTGTGTTTATAGATCTGGCTTGACATTGGTCGTTTCTGTTTCAGCTAGCACTTCATCTTCTATTCCAACATTTCGTGTTACAAATGTATGTAGATGCTGCGTACTTTTTCCTTAAGTAGTAATTCATTATGCATTTAGAAAATTGTATGAATCATTGATTGTGGAGATTGGTGTCCAGTCCGCAGAAGCGATGCCTGAGTTATCTGAGGCAGAGATGGTTGTGTTTCTTGGTGATTTAAACTATCGCCTTGACGGCATTTCATATGATGAAGCTAGGGATTTTGTTTCTCAAAGGTGTTTTGATTGGCTAAGAGAAAGGGATCAGCTTCGAGCAGAAATGGATACTGGGAATGTCTTCCAAGGAATGCGTGAAGCGATTATCACATTTCCTCCCACATACAAGTTTGAACGGCATCAAGTTGGTTTAGCAGGTTTGTTTTGCACTTTTATTGTAAAATAAATTGGATTAACTTGTTACTCTGGTGTTATAACGGAAATAATATTGTTAGGGCGGCCCAATGCATAAGGCTCCTACCTAGTGACTTTGGGAGGGAGATGTACACTGTCTCACCCTCGCAATCGAAGAGGTTGTTTCCGGGATTTGAACCCATGACCTTCAGGTCACAGGGCAAGCAACCTTACCATTGCGTAGTGACTCAACCTTCGGAATTAGTATTATTACAGTCTCTTTGTTTACTAAAACAACTGGTCCCTCACTTCTGCACTGTTGGATTTACTCTGAATCTGCTGCGCAGGGATCACACAGATCCCCATACCAATCCAATGCTTCCATTTTATTTTTATTGTGTGTAAAATATATCCCCAAGGCACAAACAAAGGGTCTGTGAACATGAGGCATTTCAGAAACTCAATGCGTCAATTTCATAACCCACACTAATCCCTGTTTGATTAAACCAAAGGGATATATTTATCATCAAAAGAGGAATGATTGACATGGGATTCAAATGTAAAACATGTGCCTTGGGTTGCTATATTTCTTCTCTATTCTTGGATCAGAAGTAGAGCATTTCTAAAGCTTCAGTTAAAAAGGGTGACCCAATTCATGAGGCTCTCACCTAGCGGAGTCTGGAGAAGGTAGATATATACAGCTTTATGTTAGAAATGGTAATCAAGAATGGAAAGAATTAAAGAACTGAGTATGAAGATGTATTATTATTCAATAGCCAAGAATGCACTACAAAGTTTGAAAGAATAACCGAATGATCCCCTATGAATCAATTCCGTATTGATAGGGATATGGGAGGTATTAAACCGAAGCCACCTATCAAAAATGTATATGTTAGACGCAATAAACAGAATTTACACTAACGGACTTGTCGTTAGGTCCTGTTAGTAGTTAGTATAAATAGAAGTAATTAGGAGGGGAGGGGATAATATGTTAGTTGACAGTTTTGGAGGGAAATTGATTCATAAGAAATCATTCAATTATTCTTTCAAGCATCTGTAGTGCATTCTTGACTATTGAATAATAATACATCTTCATACTCAGTTCTTTAATTCTTGATTACCAGTTCTAACACTTTACTATCACAAGCAAAAAGGTTGTTTCCAAGATTTTAACCCAGGACCTCTAGGTCACAAGGCAAACAACCTTAGTGTTGTGCTGAGGCCCACCCTCATTTCTGCAGCTCCACTTACTAAGAATTTTTATTCACAGACCAATAACATGCATACCATACAGTATAGGAGAGGAATAAAAGAATGAAAGAAGCCAGATGTATTTAAAATCCCTATTGCAATCACACCTCACAAATAATGATTTTCAATCCTCTTCATCTTTGTCTTTATATGAATTGTTCAAAATGTAGGGTTTAGTTAAGATTGTTGTATAGTGACGTGAACTAGTAATCATGAGTTCAAATCTTGGAAACAAGTCAAAACCCCTTCAATTGGGGGGTTAGGCTGCATACATTTGCCCAAGACTTGATCATGTGGCAGCCTCGTGTGCTAGTGCACCTTTTTTTTTATGATTGTAACTACTTATTCAGTCTTGCTGTGTGATTTGAATTGAAAGGTGAATCATTTCAATTTTCAATTAACAGTCACTACTGCTAATAGGTTCTCTTTCACTATAACTGCTTCGAGATTTCGAAGGGTATATTTCAGATTTGTATGAATTCTTTCTTTGAAGGGTATGATTCTGGTGAGAAGAAACGTATCCCTGCCTGGTGTGACAGAATTTTGTATCGTGATTGTCGCCCTTGTTTGGTGGCTGACTGCAATTTAGACTGTCCAGTTGTCTGTTCTGTATTGCAGTAAGTTCTCTTTTTTGTATATTTATTTCCATTTGTCATTTGATCCATGTAGCCAACTCTACCTAGTGGGGTAGTGGGATAAGGTTTGATTGTTGTCTACCTATCAATAAGGGATCTCTTTATTATATAAATGGGACTGCGGTGGAAGTCAAAATTGAACTTTAGATGTTCTAAAATAGGGAAATAGTAGATAGCCAAATATGTTTTGCCAGAATGAGCTGGTATTACCTTTTGCTCTTGAATGAATGAGGGATCCCTGCTACCATTGCTTATCCAATTACCACTCATGACAGATTCTGGCTAAATTCTCTCAAATACTCAAATCAGCATGAGTGGAAGCACAACCTTTTTTTTAATTATTATCATCTCACTTTCAATAGGTACGAAGCTTGCATGGATGTCACAGATAGTGATCACAAGCCTGTGCGGTGCATATTTTCTACAGATATTGCCCGAGTAGATGAGTCAACCCGGAGACAGGAGTTTGGAGAGATTCTTCAGTCAAATGAGAAAATTAAATACCTTCTAAAAGGATTATGCAAGATTCCTGACACTATCATTAGTACAAACAACATAATCCTTCAAAACCAGGACACCTTAATTTTGCGTATTACAAATAAATGTGCAGAAGACAATGCTCTGTTCGAAATAATTTGTGAAGGCCAGAGTACTGTTTTGGAGGGTCAGAAGGCATCTAACCATCAATTGAGAGGTTCCTTTGGCTTCCCGAGGTGGCTTGAGGTGATACTCATATTTTAGAATGAACGTTTTTATGAAATATTTTTGGTGACAGGTTTTTTTAGCATGTTAATCTTTGTTAGAAGTGTGAAATAAAAATTAGCTATAAGGCTAGTTGTTCTAGTTGATATGTTAGAACAACTGTTGTTGTCAGTTAGTTACTAACTATTTGTAGCAGTACAGTTGAAATGTACCTTCAGAAATGCATTCCTTGGAAATGTTATAGTCGCTTGTTTGTAGCATTAGTTAGTGACTGTTTGTAGCAGTACATTTCCAAGGAATGCGTGAAATGATTATAACATTTCCTCCCACTGTTGTACTGTTACAAACAGTCAGTGAGGAATTGACAGTATAGTTATACTAAGTCTAACATATCAACTAGCCTTATAGCTAACTTCTATTACACGTTTCTAACATTCTTTATTTTTTATTTCTATTAGCCTATTCTTCTATTTTAATAAATAAATAAGTTAGAAAAAGAAGAAAGGTGGCCACCATGCCGAAGTTTTCCTTTATTGATTAGCATACTTTTCATTTATCTTGATTTTGAAGGATAAATATTTGATTCAAATAAATAGTGGTTAATTTAGATACCTAAAATTTCAGTTACATTCATAGTTTTCAGAGTGATTAAATTAAATTCAAAATTTTACTTACCTATACTAAAGTTACACAATATAGTATTTATATTAAATATTAATTAAGAGTAGATTAAGACAAGAGACCTATACCTAAGAGAACCAATCTGGTTTTATGCGAAGAAGGTCAAACATGGAAGCTATATAGCAATTACAAGGTTTAATGAGGATATCACATTGGATTCAAGGTGGATTAATATGTGCAATGCTTTAGCGATAATTTAAATAACTAGAAGATGCATATTCTACTCATAACTGCATTAATCATAGCACATATGCGGCACATAACACTGCAACACACCCTACATAAAACTGGCTCCAATAATCTCCAATAATTGGGATTTAGTACAAAAGATGTTAGTCCTGGAGCTATGTTTTTTTTATGTGGATCAACATTAAACTTTTTTTGCTTCAGACAAGGCCTATCATTTGTAACACAACATTAGGTAATAACCTGCACATTTATGATTCAGGTAAGTCCTGCAACTGGTATAATAAGGCCAGATCATATGGTTGAGGTATCAGTGCATCATGAAGAATTTCAAACCCTGGAAGAGTTTGTTGATGGTGTTGTACAAAACTCTTGGTGTGAAGACTCCAGAGACATGGAAGCTATTTTGGTTGTTAAGGTGCGTGGCAATTGCACTAGTCAGACAAGAGATCACCGAGTCCGTGTTCACCACTGTTATTCAGCCAAGAAAAACCAAACAGAATCTCAACCAAACAACTCCAGCGATATCCAAGCAAGTGTACTACGCCGATCTGATTTCCAACGTCTCAGCAGTTCTTATGATGTGGTTGACAAACTACATAATTTGCATTGCCCTTAAAAGGCAGCAAATGATGTGAGTGTTTGTAACATTTACTTATATATTTTGTGGAAGGATGAAAACTTCATAGATTTAGCATCCTGGTTATGTTTGGCACTGTTTTTTTATAGGGAGTTCACAGTCAAACTGTTAATCATGGAGCTGGTTTTAACTGTATAGAGAAAGCAAATGCAAGGCAAGAATAAGCAAAACAGCTTTTCTTAGATCCATTATTTAATTTGTTAAGAAATGAGTCCAATTTATTGTGTAAATGTCTGTACCATAATACTAAACAATACAAGCAGCAATTGAATGGGGAAATTGACTGCCTTTGTTGTTATTGAAGCCGAAGCTGGCTATTGTTGAGTTTTTCCTTTTTAGAGAATGGGTAACTAACACACTGATACTTGTTACTCTCTCATTATTTTGCTTGGAATTTTGTATAATGGAAATCCATTTTAACAGACTTCCTGTTATGTACCAAAACAAAATCTGGATTGAGTCATTGGTAAGCTAAACAATTCTGCCAATGGTGAGAACTTTCGATACTTGATGGTTTGCAATATGTATATATCCTAGCTTCAAATATTCAACAAGTCATTTTTTGGCCTTTTTAGTACTCACTTTTTTGGGTGAGACTGATCCCATTTTTTGGCGATTTTGGTGAAAAAAAGTGTATTTGTTTGAAAATCCATCATGGATGGTCCTCTTATCCATGTGCCATGGACGACCCAAACGTATATGGCTGGTCTCCATGTGAACCACATCACAAAGAACTACATCTTCATATTTCCCTATTGAAAAGGGAACCTCCACTTGCTGGTTCACAATAATCCCCCCAATCTCACTTAACCATTGTAGTTGGTAAGGAGTGGGATGTGGTTTAGTCTCAAGGTTTAGTTTTGAAACTAACCTTGAACTAGCCATGTTGGTACAACCACCATCAATACTTAATAGGCAGATGTTTCCTTGGACCAAACACCTAGAAAGGAAGATGTTTGTCCTTTGGTTGGCCTCATTGGCCATGACTTGGGTTTCAAGCCAAAACTAGCTCTGATGACCACTTGATGACAACCTCTTGGGGCTGCCTTTGAATTAAAGGATCGTTTTAGCTTGAACTTAGATTTGTGAATGTGTGAATTCGGTTTTGGGGAATTAGGGTAATTTTGGGGTAGATGTGGCTTCGGTTTGGGATGTATAATTAGGCTAGGGTTTGTGTATGGTTTGTAGGATGAAGGTGAAGGTGGAAAAGAATGGAAGGTGAGGAGCGCCACAAGCAATGCTGCTTGATAAGCTATGGGGTTCGCCACAAGCAAGGATGCTTGATAAGAACAAGTATGGTGGTGGCCACGGCCAACCTAGGTTTAGGAGAAGTGCTCTCAACTAAAACAATTCAAATTTACTCAAAATAAAACTTAACCTTTATTAATGATTTGATCAAACTATAAATAGGCAAAGTTGCCTTGGCTGAATAGATAAAATAGAAGATAGAAATCAAATTATCTTCTAGTAAACATAAAAATAAAATCCTAAGTAATATCAATTGGTTGAGCTGAATTGCTTGTTTGACTTAGTCTTGAGTGTAATTCGGTTTTGGTGGATGGTTGGCCGAATTTGTTGAGGAGAAGGAAGAGACTTGATCAATTTGACTTCATCTTGAGGAACTAATCATATTTAATTTGAATCCAATCTGATTTGTTGTTGGTTGGAGATGAGATTAGGATTCCCTATTTTATAGCCTTGTGCACCTTAAAAGATTGAGCTTCCTATCTTCTTTCCTTGTTTCTAGCCGTGTGCATCTTTGGGAGATTGATTAATCTCTCTTTAATCTTCATATAATCTTCTCTTTATCTCCAAGTTTGAAAACGTGTGCCATATACCCTTGAATTCAAATTCAAATCTATCTTCTTTCAAATCCAAATTCAAATTCAAATTCAAATTCAAATTGCTAAAACAAACCTATCTTCTTTTAAATTCGTTTTCCCTCCATGCCTTATCTCCTTGTTTGCCTTAGAGATAAAGTGTTAGCTGAATTGCCTTATCTCCTTGTTTGTCCTTATAGATAGATTTCCTTACGTGCCTCCTTCCTTGAAATGATCATGCATTGACTTCCATTTGCCCTAGCCACGTGAAAGGCTTACCCTTGAACCTAAGTAAACTACTTGGTCATGAATATGGACCAATGTTACAAATAATTCCCAACCCATATTACATGAATTAAATACTAACAATGAAAATAAACCTAAGACTATATGAGAATGCAATCTCATTTATTTGAATCAATGAAAATAAAATAAACCTAAGTATAAAGTGACATAAGGACATAAATGTCCTCCTCACATACCCTCTCCTGGGTCAATTGTGTCCTTTGAGACTTTAAGGATCCCTGCCTTGGCTTTGGCCCTAGTTGTAGGACCATCATGACTTATCTTGCCCTTGGAATCAAAGGCTGCCCTAGGAGGGTGTACATCACATAAACTATTCAATGCCACAACGATACTATTGCAAACCTTTTGCATGATGTCCTGCCTAAGTATGAACTCATGTCATATGCCATGGATGCCACCGCTAAGGCTGTGCCTGTTGAACTGCCACACCATAGGGTTTTTTATGGTTGTGACCCTCCCTCACATAAATGCCATTCCATGGCAGTGGTACTTAGTATTGACAACACTAATGCACCATGTCCTGTATGCGTAATGTGCAAACAATGTGTTTCCAAGAAAACTTTAGACTATTATCTTCTAGTTGTTAGTTTTAGTTATTCTGATCGTTGACTTGTGAAATAATTGTCTCTCCAGGGAGCTGTTGGTTTGAGGATTAGAGTGTATGATCGGATAATGTGCTTTGTTAATTGTCACTTTGCTGCGCATTTAGATGCAGTTAGTCGTCGCAATGCTGATTTTGATCATGTATACCGAACAATGTCCTTCAGCCGGCCAACAAACTTCTTAAATGCTGCGGCTGGTACCCTGCTTTCCTTTACTGTTTTGCTTACTTGCATTATCCATTTATTTAATTTGTGTGTTTATAGATCTGGCTTGACATTGGTCGTTTCTGTTTCAGCTAGCACTTCATCTTCTATTCCAACATTTCGTGTTACAAATGTATGTAGATGCTGCGTACTTTTTCCTTAAGTAGTAATTCATTATGCATTTAGAAAATTGTATGAATCATTGATTGTGGAGATTGGTGTCCAGTCCGCAGAAGCGATGCCTGAGTTATCTGAGGCAGAGATGGTTGTGTTTCTTGGTGATTTAAACTATCGCCTTGACGGCATTTCATATGATGAAGCTAGGGATTTTGTTTCTCAAAGGTGTTTTGATTGGCTAAGAGAAAGGGATCAGCTTCGAGCAGAAATGGATACTGGGAATGTCTTCCAAGGAATGCGTGAAGCGATTATCACATTTCCTCCCACATACAAGTTTGAACGGCATCAAGTTGGTTTAGCAGGTTTGTTTTGCACTTTTATTGTAAAATAAATTGGATTAACTTGTTACTCTGGTGTTATAACGGAAATAATATTGTTAGGGCGGCCCAATGCATAAGGCTCCTACCTAGTGACTTTGGGAGGGAGATGTACACTGTCTCACCCTCGCAATCGAAGAGGTTGTTTCCGGGATTTGAACCCATGACCTTCAGGTCACAGGGCAAGCAACCTTACCATTGCGTAGTGACTCAACCTTCGGAATTAGTATTATTACAGTCTCTTTGTTTACTAAAACAACTGGTCCCTCACTTCTGCACTGTTGGATTTACTCTGAATCTGCTGCGCAGGGATCACACAGATCCCCATACCAATCCAATGCTTCCATTTTATTTTTATTGTGTGTAAAATATATCCCCAAGGCACAAACAAAGGGTCTGTGAACATGAGGCATTTCAGAAACTCAATGCGTCAATTTCATAACCCACACTAATCCCTGTTTGATTAAACCAAAGGGATATATTTATCATCAAAAGAGGAATGATTGACATGGGATTCAAATGTAAAACATGTGCCTTGGGTTGCTATATTTCTTCTCTATTCTTGGATCAGAAGTAGAGCATTTCTAAAGCTTCAGTTAAAAAGGGTGACCCAATTCATGAGGCTCTCACCTAGCGGAGTCTGGAGAAGGTAGATATATACAGCTTTATGTTAGAAATGGTAATCAAGAATGGAAAGAATTAAAGAACTGAGTATGAAGATGTATTATTATTCAATAGCCAAGAATGCACTACAAAGTTTGAAAGAATAACCGAATGATCCCCTATGAATCAATTCCGTATTGATAGGGATATGGGAGGTATTAAACCGAAGCCACCTATCAAAAATGTATATGTTAGACGCAATAAACAGAATTTACACTAACGGACTTGTCGTTAGGTCCTGTTAGTAGTTAGTATAAATAGAAGTAATTAGGAGGGGAGGGGATAATATGTTAGTTGACAGTTTTGGAGGGAAATTGATTCATAAGAAATCATTCAATTATTCTTTCAAGCATCTGTAGTGCATTCTTGACTATTGAATAATAATACATCTTCATACTCAGTTCTTTAATTCTTGATTACCAGTTCTAACACTTTACTATCACAAGCAAAAAGGTTGTTTCCAAGATTTTAACCCAGGACCTCTAGGTCACAAGGCAAACAACCTTAGTGTTGTGCTGAGGCCCACCCTCATTTCTGCAGCTCCACTTACTAAGAATTTTTATTCACAGACCAATAACATGCATACCATACAGTATAGGAGAGGAATAAAAGAATGAAAGAAGCCAGATGTATTTAAAATCCCTATTGCAATCACACCTCACAAATAATGATTTTCAATCCTCTTCATCTTTGTCTTTATATGAATTGTTCAAAATGTAGGGTTTAGTTAAGATTGTTGTATAGTGACGTGAACTAGTAATCATGAGTTCAAATCTTGGAAACAAGTCAAAACCCCTTCATTTGGGGGGTTAGGCTGCATACATTTGCCCAAGACTTGATCATGTGGCAGCCTCGTGTGCTAGTGCACCTTTTTTTTTATGATTGTAACTACTTATTCAGTCTTGCTGTGTGATTTGAATTGAAAGGTGAATCATTTCAATTTTCAATTAACAGTCACTACTGCTAATAGGTTCTCTTTCACTATAACTGCTTCGAGATTTCGAAGGGTATATTTCAGATTTGTATGAATTCTTTCTTTGAAGGGTATGATTCTGGTGAGAAGAAACGTATCCCTGCCTGGTGTGACAGAATTTTGTATCGTGATTGTCGCCCTTGTTTGGTGGCTGACTGCAATTTAGACTGTCCAGTTGTCTGTTCTGTATTGCAGTAAGTTCTCTTTTTTGTATATTTATTTCCATTTGTCATTTGATCCATGTAGCCAACTCTACCTAGTGGGGTAGTGGGATAAGGTTTGATTGTTGTCTACCTATCAATAAGGGATCTCTTTATTATATAAATGGGACTGCGGTGGAAGTCAAAATTGAACTTTAGATGTTCTAAAATAGGGAAATAGTAGATAGCCAAATATGTTTTGCCAGAATGAGCTGGTATTACCTTTTGCTCTTGAATGAATGAGGGATCCCTGCTACCATTGCTTATCCAATTACCACTCATGACAGATTCTGGCTAAATTCTCTCAAATACTCAAATCAGCATGAGTGGAAGCACAACCTTTTTTTTAATTATTATCATCTCACTTTCAATAGGTACGAAGCTTGCATGGATGTCACAGATAGTGATCACAAGCCTGTGCGGTGCATATTTTCTACAGATATTGCCCGAGTAGATGAGTCAACCCGGAGACAGGAGTTTGGAGAGATTCTTCAGTCAAATGAGAAAATTAAATACCTTCTAAAAGGATTATGCAAGATTCCTGACACTATCATTAGTACAAACAACATAATCCTTCAAAACCAGGACACCTTAATTTTGCGTATTACAAATAAATGTGCAGAAGACAATGCTCTGTTCGAAATAATTTGTGAAGGCCAGAGTACTGTTTTGGAGGGTCAGAAGGCATCTAACCATCAATTGAGAGGTTCCTTTGGCTTCCCGAGGTGGCTTGAGGTGATACTCATATTTTAGAATGAACGTTTTTATGAAATATTTTTGGTGACAGGTTTTTTTAGCATGTTAATCTTTGTTAGAAGTGTGAAATAAAAATTAGCTATAAGGCTAGTTGTTCTAGTTGATATGTTAGAACAACTGTTGTTGTCAGTTAGTTACTAACTATTTGTAGCAGTACAGTTGAAATGTACCTTCAGAAATGCATTCCTTGGAAATGTTATAGTCGCTTGTTTGTAGCATTAGTTAGTGACTGTTTGTAGCAGTACATTTCCAAGGAATGCGTGAAATGATTATAACATTTCCTCCCACTGTTGTACTGTTACAAACAGTCAGTGAGGAATTGACAGTATAGTTATACTAAGTCTAACATATCAACTAGCCTTATAGCTAACTTCTATTACACGTTTCTAACATTCTTTATTTTTTATTTCTATTAGCCTATTCTTCTATTTTAATAAATAAATAAGTTAGAAAAAGAAGAAAGGTGGCCACCATGCCGAAGTTTTCCTTTATTGATTAGCATACTTTTCATTTATCTTGATTTTGAAGGATAAATATTTGATTCAAATAAATAGTGGTTAATTTAGATACCTAAAATTTCAGTTACATTCATAGTTTTCAGAGTGATTAAATTAAATTCAAAATTTTACTTACCTATACTAAAGTTACACAATATAGTATTTATATTAAATATTAATTAAGAGTAGATTAAGACAAGAGACCTATACCTAAGAGAACCAATCTGGTTTTATGCGAAGAAGGTCAAACATGGAAGCTATATAGCAATTACAAGGTTTAATGAGGATATCACATTGGATTCAAGGTGGATTAATATGTGCAATGCTTTAGCGATAATTTAAATAACTAGAAGATGCATATTCTACTCATAACTGCATTAATCATAGCACATATGCGGCACATAACACTGCAACACACCCTACATAAAACTGGCTCCAATAATCTCCAATAATTGGGATTTAGTACAAAAGATGTTAGTCCTGGAGCTATGTTTTTTTTATGTGGATCAACATTAAACTTTTTTTGCTTCAGACAAGGCCTATCATTTGTAACACAACATTAGGTAATAACCTGCACATTTATGATTCAGGTAAGTCCTGCAACTGGTATAATAAGGCCAGATCATATGGTTGAGGTATCAGTGCATCATGAAGAATTTCAAACCCTGGAAGAGTTTGTTGATGGTGTTGTACAAAACTCTTGGTGTGAAGACTCCAGAGACATGGAAGCTATTTTGGTTGTTAAGGTGCGTGGCAATTGCACTAGTCAGACAAGAGATCACCGAGTCCGTGTTCACCACTGTTATTCAGCCAAGAAAAACCAAACAGAATCTCAACCAAACAACTCCAGCGATATCCAAGCAAGTGTACTACGCCGATCTGATTTCCAACGTCTCAGCAGTTCTTATGATGTGGTTGACAAACTACATAATTTGCATTGCCCTTAAAAGGCAGCAAATGATGTGAGTGTTTGTAACATTTACTTATATATTTTGTGGAAGGATGAAAACTTCATAGATTTAGCATCCTGGTTATGTTTGGCACTGTTTTTTTATAGGGAGTTCACAGTCAAACTGTTAATCATGGAGCTGGTTTTAACTGTATAGAGAAAGCAAATGCAAGGCAAGAATAAGCAAAACAGCTTTTCTTAGATCCATTATTTAATTTGTTAAGAAATGAGTCCAATTTATTGTGTAAATGTCTGTACCATAATACTAAACAATACAAGCAGCAATTGAATGGGGAAATTGACTGCCTTTGTTGTTATTGAAGCCGAAGCTGGCTATTGTTGAGTTTTTCCTTTTTAGAGAATGGGTAACTAACACACTGATACTTGTTACTCTCTCATTATTTTGCTTGGAATTTTGTATAATGGAAATCCATTTTAACAGACTTCCTGTTATGTACCAAAACAAAATCTGGATTGAGTCATTGGTAAGCTAAACAATTCTGCCAATGGTGAGAACTTTCGATACTTGATGGTTTGCAATATGTATATATCCTAGCTTCAAATATTCAACAAGTCATTTTTTGGCCTTTTTAGTACTCACTTTTTTGGGTGAGACTGATCCCATTTTTTGGCCTTTTTAGATGCTCTCTCTCTCTCTCTCTCTCTCTCTCTCTCTCTCTCTCTCTCTCTCTCTCTCTCTCTCTCTCTCTCTCTCTCTCTCTCTCTCTCTCTCTCTCTCTCTCTCTCTCTCTCTCTCTCTCTCTCTCTCTCTCTCTCTCTCTCTCTCTCTCTCTCTCTCTCTCTCTCTCTCTCTCTCTCTCTCTCTCTCTCTCTCTCTCTCTCTCACCCCTAACAATACATTTCTTCAGGTTTCAAGCCAAAAAATATAGTTGTCGTTAGTGTACTTATTCTGATAGTTATCACTTGAGAAAATGCTTGGTGAATAATGAAGTAAACGGATACAATTCTCTTTTGGTAATGAATTGTAAACTTGATAACTTGAGAAAATGCTTGTTGAATAATGAATTAAGCGGATATAAGTTCTTTCTTGGTAATGAATTGTCACTTCAGAAAATGCTTGTTTAATAATGAATTAAACGGATACAAGTTCTTTTTTGGTACAGAAAATAATATAGTTTTATACTATAATAGCATAGATAGTATTTGAATAATTTTTGTGCTTCCACTATGGGAAATTACGTCGTGTTTCCATTGTAAAGAATGAAGCTATTGAACTCACCCTCGTACCCGCACGTGGGTATCTTCTCATGCATACCTTCACAAACACCTTTTTTATGGCTCGTGGTTTCACAGAAAAATACATTAACCTTCTTTTGTGTAAGAATCAAAGTGAAATATCCACACCAATCATCAAATCAATACAACCTATCACAGGTTGCCATGCCCCACCCATAGTCCCATATAATAGAACAATTCTCGTATAATATCTATGCAACGTCGATGTAGATACAGTAATAATATATGAATCTCACACATTATTGGTGCATACATCTTTTTTTCTTCCTCAATTACACATAATACCACATAAACAATTCTTATGTACTCAGTGTATTATCATTTAGAAAACTTTCTAAATTAATAAAGCATTACATAGTTAAATGCAATGCCATGTTTCACAATCTTTAGGATATGAATGCTACAACATACACCAAGGTATATTACAACTTTCCATATAATATGAGCTAGCTAAAATAGTTAGATACGTATATGTTTCCAATAATTTATTTTTTCAATTATATAAGAAAAAACTAATCTATCATTGCAAAACCGAGAAAAGTGATGACAGAGTAATCCAAAAACTCTAGCCATCTTGTATATTGGGAACTTCCATGTTCCATCTGGAATAATATTATTCTTATCAATTCATTCACCTTCAAGTTCTGCACCAAACTGCTCCAGCCGCTTGGCATCTTCTTCCAGATCTCGAACTAAAGCATGGTTAACTAAACCATCATCCACACTAGCATGTATCTGTCTACCGCCGAACCTGAGAAAATACATGAGGAAAAGTATGATCAGATTTTATATCCATAAGAAACGGTAACAGATACAAATAAGAAATTAAAGGGAAACAGATATGGAGATGATCATCTAAAGAAAGTCACCATGCCTATGTCTACTTTGCTACTTATATGATCCGGCAAGTTTTTACAACGGGAAGATAACGCAGAAATTGCACAAGAATAAAATGGAAGGATTAAATTACCATCTTCCATTCATCATCTCTATGCACTGCTGAGCATCTTTCCTATCCTTGAATTTTACCAAAACAACTCCCTGAGGATGATTCTCACATACCTGCAGGAAAAAACCAGCAGGGAACATGAAACAGGGGCAAAATCAAACACTCAACTAAAATAGGTTGCATGAAAATAAGAGAAGATGTTATACGGCTACATATATAAAAATAAGAAAATGTAACCAATCAACTATAAATCATAAGAAAAATACCATAACAATCAAACTACAAGTTTCCAACGAAACTGTCTAAAGTAAATCAAGCAAGTAACATATACTAGAGCGCTGAGGACAGATAATTTGAGAGATTAAGTAACAATTGGTTTCGTTTTAGTACCGAAGCTTTGCACTATCAGTGGAACCTGCTCCAACTTTCTATTGAATAAACCCAGTCATCCACCTCCACCTCCACAATCTTATTTTTACCAAACTTATTGTTCTCTGTTAAAGCACTGCTAATCCTAAAGCTACTCAACTGAATTTGCCTGAGAGTATGACTGGGCATACCGGCAACTTTAAACATTTCTCCATTTTATCCACCCAATTTCAATGTTCTGTGTTACATCCCCTCAATCTTCTTATCACACTTCCACTTTTAAACATTACATTGATATTCAATTACATGGTTAACTTAGAAATTCATGCATTGATCGTTATAAAATAAACACATTAGATAAATTAAGAAATTATTTAAGATATTTCAAAAGTTTTGGGAACCATCATAGATAAACCTTTTACATCCCTAAGAGAGTATGGGCACAATAACCAGGAATCTTCAGATAACAAATAAGATAATAAAACTATAAAACAACTATTTACTTGACTGATTTAACCAAAGCCATTTATATGAGAGAGAGAATATGAAAACAGTATCAATGATCTTCTCAGGTATACAATCTAGATCAATTACCTTGACAGAATCCACAGGACCAAGCTTCATGCATTCCTCTTTAACATCCGCTTCTAGTTCTGAACATAAATTTTCATCAGCCTGGACAGATTTGGTAATATCAGCAAATGTCCAAGATGAGAAATAGCACTGAGTTGTTATCAAGAGAGGGTGAAATGAAATTTGACTGTAGTATGAGAGAAGTAGGAAATCCTATTATAATAATAATTATCATGACAATAGTAATGACAATTTAATTTAATTTATGCATAATTGGTTTTGAGATAGAACTTTAGCATAAATATACTAGAACTTTTAAGACAATAAACTTCCATAGAATTTTATTTCTATATAACCATATCGAAAACGATTAAAAGAAATGGTCACTTGTATAGCACTGTTCTAGTGCGATAATCGTATGTAGACTAGAATACAAGAAAAAATAAGGAACACTAACTCGTATTTCAGCTAGAGTGAACATATAGCGCAGGACAATGGTTGTTGGAATTGAAACTTTTGCATCATCACGTCCACCTGAGCCATACAATGAAATACACATCACTACAAGGGATGCATGGTAAAAAAAATAAAAAGAACGTTCTGAAAATGAATCTAAAAACCCTCAAATCAGGCAAAAAGTCTAAATGTCTCATACGAATGAGATCATTTTTTTTAATTTAACATGTGAATTTAATTATTTAGTTCCAAAACACACACATCTGACATCACATGTCACTCATAAAACCTTATATCAAACCATAAATGTTTTATTCGCCAATAGTTGATATAAAAAGTGGCATATATATAAGATATAAGAGGAGGATCTATTGACACGAGTGAAACAATTTAACCATTTACACCATCTAGTAACTTATAAAATGTCCACTAGAGGCTAAATCAGTACTGCACTTCAATTTTAAATATATTAGACGAGAAAGGGAAATTAGACAAAAATAAAGATTGAACTAGGAAGCAAAGTAGCAAACAACAACCAAGTCTTAATCCCACTAGATGGGTCGGTGAACTAGGAAGCAGATCAATCAAATTTTTGAACATCAACTATAAAAGGTGCGAGATTAAGCATACCCCATCCAAGCATTTTTTCTTCCACCCTTTTCAATTTCCTTTTCTTTTTATTGTCCACTTGCTTAGCTTTAAACGTGTCTCCTGCATATTTAAAGAAGCTCCCTCAAGCAACAGCAGGCATGATAAACACCTAAACTATTTAGCTCACATGTGGGTTTGCATTGCTATAAGTGAAATATTATCAGAAATTGCCATATGAAGCATTAAAAATCAAATGATGTCTACCTTTCTGCTCAAATTTAGCCATGCTGACTGACATAAGAATCTTGCCACCAGGGCGAAATGGTGCTCCATCCAAAAGTTGGATTGCCAGAGCCACTGACGGTTCCTAGAATACAAAAACATAATGGAGACCTAGCTACATCCACAACTCTGTCACAAGCAGAAAAATAAGGGGGAACGGTACCTTAAGATACGTAACCAGGGCATCCCCCTTTTTCTTTCCTGTCTCTTTATCAACATAGAGCTTCACACGAGGCCTTTTGGTTTCTGGATCCTATTACCAACAAAATCATGCATTCATATGAAGCCAGCATGAACCACCAAGCACTCAAATAGCTTGGCTTCCAATTTTATAAGCATTAACAGACTGTCGACCCATGGTGATTTTTTAATTATTTTAAAAATGGTCTCTCCTAAGGCACTATGAGTGAGAATTAATTCGTAAGAGATGTTTAGCCTTGTGTTATTCACTTTGCCTTTGGGTATTTGGCATAACTATTTGCCCAGAAAAGGGAAAGATAAGGCTCTCCAAATTCTCATCACAAACATGAGGGTTACTATCAAAATTCACAGTATAAATGAAAGCATTTAAAAAGACAGACGGGAATGCAATACATTTTTCTCTTCCATGTGCAGAAATGTTAATCCACACTTTTGGAAGTATTGTATAGCCATCATACCATTAATACTATACCTCCCAAGTCCCAACAGTGCTTTCCTCGTATAAATAGGTAGAACAAATACTTTTAAGATACATTCCAAACATGAAAAAAACTAATATATACTCATTATTTGTGATTGAACTCTATATGATTTTGCCATTGAATAGAAATGTGGGTAAAGAAAAATACCTCCTTTATAATTCCACACTTGGAAAATACTTCCACAACCTAAAATATATCACCCGTGTTAATTCTTGCAATAATATTTAGTTTCAGGCAAATGGAGATAAAATTTGAGGCCTACTTCATCAGTGGTAACATCCTCAGGCAACCCAGTAACATAAATGTGTGTGTTGATCTTTAATTCAAACCAACTATCTGGAGGTTTATTAGCTTCCTGAAACAGAACAAGGTCAATGGGGGCATCATTTGTCTCCAAAAAATGTAGTTATGTACTAGCTCAGAAAATGGGGGGCGAGTGAAACCATTTTTATAAACAAGATAGAAATAGAACGGCACCTTCTTCTCAGGTGGTTTATCTGGAAGCTTCCTCTTTTTATCATCTGCCATGTTGGTATTATTTGCTTCTTCTTTTAAGGGAACTGCAGAAACACTCAATTTTGAACTATCTTCAAACTTTTCAGAGGCTTCAAGATCAGTTACTTTTGGAAAAACTTCCTCTTCATGCAAGAAGGTCATCTCTTCAAGCCCATAAGGCACATTGCTGCCAGGCGTATCCTCCTATCACACAACAACTTCATTCACCCCACCAAAAGAGTACTTTCTCAAATCCCACCAAATAAAGAAAAACAACATTTAAAGTACATTCAAGAATCAACAACCTTTAATTGAATGGCCAAAATAATAGATAAAGGGGAGTTATTGAGAAGAACATGACAGACTTCAAGGTTGAAAAGAAGACATTCTCATTTCTGAGTACTGTAATAAAGGGCAGCCTAGTGCATGAGGCACTGCATATGTTAATAAAAAGGAAAAATGCAAACACCATATAATGCACACAAAACAAATAAGACTATAAGAAACCAAATAAAATAGAGTAATAATCAAGTCCGAGTAAAATAATTCAACCGCTACAGAATATCAAATACTGAAGCTCTTCAGCTTTTAAGAATATTATGTAAACCAAATAAAAGAAATGAAGGAGAGAAAGAGAGAGAGAGAAGAGAGAGAAAAAACTATAATCTGAAACTGTATTCAATGATCTGAGTTTGTGCTCAGTCACAAAGGGTTTAATATGTCAGAATAACATGTCCAAAAATGACAAAAAAATACAAATTAAAACTTCGAAAAATGTAGAACCAGCCCTACAAACCACACAAGCTTTGATCAAGAAACAGATAAAAGTTAAAAGACTTGTTAAACCACCTAAACCCTTGGCGTCGGATTTTTTTTATAAGCCCTTAGCATCAGAATTTAGTTAACCATTTAGTCTATCTTGGTTTAATCATAATAAAATAACAAAGAGCACAACCAATCTCTGGAAGCAACAGATTAAAAAAGCCAATAAGATACTAATAATAATAAAACTTATTACTGTAAAGCATAAAAATGATATGAATATAATGTAATGGACCAACCTGGGGTACCCAAACTCTACGGTTCTTATCCCACTTATATTTAGTCCCATCATCATCAGTAAACTCTTCTTCACCCTCAGGTGGTGTTGAAGGTCTCTCGGGATCTGCTTCGCCCACATTGCCAGAAAAAGATCCAACTTGTGAACCTTCCGCTTGTGCCTCTGCCTCTTTAATCTCATTTTGCCATCTCTCAAACTCATCAACATCATTACCAGAAACTACAAAACAAATCACTTCCTAAGATCCACGAATAACACCAACACGATAAAATATACGAAATCAAAGGCAACAATGCACACATTACCGGCCGCAGTTGAAGATTGAGGTTCCTGGTGGTGGTTAGTAATTTGTTGCCACAGTTCAGGAATTGAGGACAATGGCTGCCATTCAGTTCTTCCTTCGGACCACACGAATGTATCTTTCAAGATGTATCCTTTTACGAAATGCTCTGTCAACATCAAATGAAACAGTTTTATTTAGTTATTATTATTTTTTTACTTTTCCTAGAGTATCTTCCCATGGACAAATGAGAAACTAATCTTTTTTCGAGTAATGCGGGACTCTCCCAACAATGTTTTTCTAAAAGGATGACTTAGTCCACGAGGCTCCCACCCAGTGGAACTAGGGTAAATATACACAGTCTTACAGATTGAACCCGTGACTTCATTGTCACTATGCAAACACATATTCTAACAAAAAACAAGTAAATAATTGTAAAACCCTTGTGGTGTTGATTTGAAAAAGTAAATAGTGAATGAATGAATTAATAGAATAAGATACCTTGAAGCTCAGAGAAACCGTAAGGGCCAAATTGGTGTTGATTTTGGGCGAGAATATACCATCCAGTTTCAATAACCTTTGCACTCTCTTCTACAACTGAGTAATGAAGCTCTTCTTCTTCTTGCGGTGGCTGGGTCTCGTTCCCATTATTAGACGACATCGTTTTGCTCTCAGTTTCTGGTGTCTGTGTCCTGTAATGTTAGAAACAGACGCGGAATCATTTCAGAAGGAACGGAAAACATTGATTCTGTACGGGTTAAATTAATAAATGTTGATTTACTTCAACATTTTTTAGCATTTTTTTATTTTAATTTGTCACAAACACATAACTTGATCATTCAAAATTAGTTGTCACAAATATCAACAACACAAAAATAAGTTGCCACGATGATAGTCCTTTTATATTCACTATAAATCCTTTTAATAATGTAGATGAACATTTTTCCGATGTATTGTTATAATTCACGAGTATTGTTTATAAAAATCAAACTTTAACACTTATGAATTTAGTGCACCTATCTATACTACCAACACTTGCAAGCCACTCAAGGGCAAGCAAAACCCAATACTTTGAAGCATTATTGATGAGCTAATTATTTTAATCTTTTCTTTTTCTAATTTATGTTAATTTTATTTGAAGAATCTAGTAGTGAAATGGGTTATTCTATTGTTTTATGGGCCTTGTGCGAGAAGGGTGGCCCATTTATGCGAATGCTAAGTCTCCCTTCAGTCTTTGATTTCTTCATATTCTTCATCATCTTACTACAAAGCCTGCGAATTTTGAAGATGGCTGCGACCGTTGCTTCCAAATGTTCTCACCGTACGTACTTTTAGCATTCTTCTTCATATTACAAATTTCATACCTTTTCTTTTCAACATTTACTTCTTATTGGAGATGCTTTTCTCCAAAAATTGATGCAATTATTGGATTATTGTTTATCTCACATTATTCTCTGCATAATAAAACTAAGTTTACTTTTTGGTTCATTTGTTTATAGTTTGGTTTACTTTACACACTAGATAGATTAGGCAAAGGTAGATAACATCATTGTATGTCAGTTCTTTCATCCACTCACTAATTTACTTAACCTTACCAATGTCTCATTCACTGCCCATTAGGTATCGTACTTTGCAATCGGCACATCGGATAAGCCCAAAAATGTATGAATGATTGGATCAGAATCCTCTAGTTTCATATTTCATGTGGAGGATAGAGATAGACACGATAGAATTTTATTAGCGTGTGTAGACAAAGATCTGTTAATTTACATCCATGAGTCATTGTGTTTTTTATCTATCCTCCACATGGCTACATGAAAGAAAGAAAGAAAGAAAGAAAGAAAGAAAGAAAGAAAGAAAGAAAGAAAGAAAGAAAGAAAGAAAGAAAGAAAGAAAGAAAGAAAGAAAGAAAGAAAGAAAGAAAGAAAGAAAGAAAGAAAGAAAGAAAGAAAGAAAGAAAGAAAGAAAGAAAGAAAGAAAGAAAGAAAGAAAGAAAGAAAGAAAGAAAATGATATAAGAGGATCCTAATCCATATCATTTTCCATTCATCATGCCCATCTTCGAAAGCTGTAATTAGGCCATTATGTTATTTTTCCTTGTATGAAAGTATTTAGACTTTAGAGTTTGGATCACCTTGTTGCAATCACTCTACTTTAGACTTCTGCCTCGAGAAACTTTCCAAACAATGTCAAGTGGTTGTAAGACAAACAGGCTTTATTAACCGCATATTGCAGATTTTCATCTTCAAGATTGTGCTGCAGTGATATTAGTAGATTATGGAGCATAGTTCTTGCTTCTAGGCGCCTCATTTAAATATCTGAGTACTTGGCTTTCTTTAAAATCACCAATTTTTGTTTCACCCTCCTCTTCAGTTTACAAATAATCATATGCCGATATGTGTTTTGCTGCCTTCCACCTGCTTGCAGAGTTGTCGAAGCTCACTCTGGTTGAGAGGACTATTGAGTCCTGTACTATTCCAATATAGAAATTTACCCATGGCCAAGCTCCTGATTTAAATTTGACCTGACTATATCTAGAATTGTAAATTTATTTGTGTTTAGAGAATTGAACTCACCTTCTAATCTTCTGCTTGTAGTTTGAACTTTCTTGCCATTTCAGACTAGTTGTCATTTATTTTTATCCGAGCACTTGTTGCCAGGAATATTTGATACAGTAGTGGTCTGAGTTTGGTCTTCATCAATTGTAGTCTCAGTTACGCATTGAAGTTCAGCAGCCTTGTCTGAGGTTTTTAGTCTCCATTCATACTCAACTTTCTGGTCTATTAGGATGTTCTCCTCATTCTGAAACCAAATAGTGTCCACCAGTGGATCATTGATTTACATCTCTATGAATACTCTAGCATACGAAATTCTTTCTTTTGACGTGGTTGCCTGGTCAGCTAGTATGGAGATGTCAATTAAGCTTGCTATCCATAATGTAGAAGCACTCCAGTAGTCCAGTGTTACTCTATCCTGAATTCTTGATATATGCATTCATATTTCATACCATAAATACATACCATATCATTTTTATTATAATAAAAAAATAAGAATGAAGTGAATATTTCTTTTCTTGTATTCATGATTAGGCATTAGCTGCTATTTTCATGGTTAATTAATTACTTTATTTGGTTTGATGTGTTGAAAAAACAAACTAGTTGGCCGTTCTCTTTTTGGTGGATTAAGGAACAACTTCTCTGGTTTACTTACAACATCACACGAATCAACATGCAGCAATTTCCTATCTCAGGTCAGTGTAAGAATGAATGGCAATGCCAAGGTTGTGATATTATTATTGACATTTTCCTTCACAGCTTATTTATTTCGTTGTTTCCTTACCTTTGTCACTTTTAGCAGCAGCAGCAACGCACCTTCATACAGATGAGGACTGTTCTGAAGGTTGTTGATAATTCCGGGGCTAAGAAAGTGATGTGCATTCAAGCATTGAAAGGGAAGAAAGGGGCAAGATTAGGTGACACTATAATAGCATCAGTGAAGGAAGCACATCCTAATGGTAAAGTAAAGAAAGGAAAGGTTGTGTATGGAGTGGTTGTAAGAGCAGCTATGCAAAAGGGAAGATGTGATGGGAGTGAGGTCAAGTTTGATGACAATGCTGTGGTTCTTGTTGACAAGCAAGGTCAGCCTATTGGGACCAGAGTTTTTGGCCCAGTTCCTCATGAGCTCAGGCAAAAGAAGCATGTCAAAATTCTTACTTTAGCAGGGCACATTGCTTAAAGGAACAAGGGTTATCCTTAAATTTAGTGTTTGAATCCACTGTTTATTTCTACCAGTTGAATAATTGGGATAGTTTTGTTGTTTTTGTTTCAAATGTATTCTTGGTATTTAGAAGCTCTCACTTCTTTTTTCATAGAATTCAAGTATTGACATTGGTGTTTAATAGAAAATTGTTGGTTGGTCACAAATTCCATCCAAGCACCCATTGATGCAACTGCAGCACTATAAGTAATTTTTTTATAAAATTTAGATAACTTGATGGGAGTTATATGTATGAAAAGAATATGAGAAAAAATGTAGGAACTAACCGTGTCAGAGTTTTGTACGCGGTCTTGTATTGTCCATCATTCATGTTCAATTATTATTGATTCATAATATATAGATATTATATTCAAAGAATATTGTTTTAAAGAATATTGCTTAAGTGCTTGAAGAGAATAGTGGAGGAAACTTGTAAATAAGTAACATTATTTGAAGACATGTGGTTATATTCCTTGACTAAACTTAACAGAAGCCCTCATTTAACAGTGCTCTTTAATCAATAATCTTAACACAAAAAAAAGAGACAATTAACAATTTTAATAGGGGCAAATAAGAAGAAAAAAATTAATGCTTGATAGAAAATATAAATGTAGTATAAAAAAGAAAATTAAAACCTCCTAAATGACGACTAGATTTCTGCTATAACTAACACTGTTGACTTTTTCTAAAGACTAACACGTTATCTTTGGTGCTTAAGAAGTAATGAAATTTATTTGTATTTAAAAATTGAGAGGAGATCTAGTATTTCACATATTAATTATCAATTTTATGGAAATTTAATAATTTGAATTAGTAAGTAGGATTAAATCATTTATTTTACTATAATTAATAGCTAAAATATAGAATAATTGAGTTTTTTAATATTAATTTTGGAGAAAGTTATTATTTACTAGTAACTTCAACCTGAGTGTTTTTTAATAAGCTGGGTGAGAGAGAGAAGAATGAAAATGAAAGAAAGTTGGCAACCCAGCCTAAAAGTAAAACAATAATAAAATAAAAATGAAATCGAAAACGATGTATCACTTGTTCCGTGTCGTTTGGCGTTGAAATTGAAGAACCATAACAGAATAATCTTCTATTCTCTTCTCTCTCTTATACTCATCTCTCTCTCGTTCTCCCCAATTCTACGTTTCCTTTTTAATCCAATACTCAATTCATCAAGCCAAATATAGAAACTATCATTGTCTTGGATCTATTATTATTTATATTTGAGTTGAGTTGAATTTGAAGGAATGGATCTGAGAGGTGTAGTAATACTAGTTGTTGAAATTTGTTTGACTATAACCGCTAATGCCAATTTGGTATTCGAAGTGGAGCGTCGTGATATTCGATGGAACAGTAGTTTAAGTGAAATGATATCTCATGATGTTCACCGAAGAGGTAGATTTCTCTCTGCCGTTGATCTCAACCTTGGTGGCAATGGTCTTCCTACTGATACAGGGTCCTCGTTTTCCTATACTTCTCTTTTCACTTTAATTATATTTCAGTTATACTTATGAATATGGTTTAGTTTTAAATTGAGGTCACTATATTTATTGTGAGAAAATGTGGATTATATATTCATTATTTGGTTGCATAGACTACTAAATTCATAAAGTTGGATTTGAGTTTTGGATTAGGATTGGAAAAAATAATTATTGTGTTTTTTTATTGAATTTTATCAAAATTCGACCTCTAGAAATAATGCGCTCTCCAAATTAGTCTTTGATAAATAAAAATAATGCCAGTTTGTCAAGATATTTTCTAATAGAGATTGTGTAATTTTCCGATTAAGGGACTAATTTTATTAACCACAACAATGACGGAGCCTCAATCTCGTAGGTGGGGTTAGTAATATGGATCGAATGACGTCATAATGATATAACATAAATCATTATTTTTCTCAACAAAAAAAGGGATTGGTGCATGAGGCTTCCACCTACTAGAGTATTTGGTGCTTACCTCTGTAAGTGTTTTTTTCTTAGGATAGACTAATTTGGTCGGCATTTGAAATTCCTAGGGTCGCAAAGTTAGTGGTGTTTTTTTCTTAGGGACCAATTTGAATATTACTCTTCTTTCTATTTCATTTTGATTTTTTGATGCTCATGTTATATTGTTTATGTTGGTTAGGTTGTATTTTACAAAACTTGAGATTGGTTCTCCTCCAAAGGATTACTATGTGCAAGTTGATACAGGGAGTGACATTCTATGGGTTAATTGTGCTAACTGCATTAATTGTCCCAAGAGAAGTAGCATTGGTGTATGTATCACTATACTCAAATTAATGTTGACCTCTTATGCTATAATAATCTCAGATTGTTCAACTAATTTCATTATTATTACATAAGGTTGAGTTGACTCTTTATGATCCAAAGGACTCAAAAACTTCAGACTCGGTTTATTGTGACCAAGAGTTTTGTACTTCCACATATGATGGTCCAATTCCTGGATGCAAGAGTGATACCCAATGCCCATATAGCATAACTTATGGGGATGGAAGTGCAACTAAGGGCTATTATGTAAAGGATAATTTTACTTTCAATCGTGTCGATGGCAATCTACATACTACACCACAAAATAGCAGCATCATTTTTGGGTGAGAATAATTTATGATACTTCACAACATTGTATTTATTGTCATATATTGTTTATTTATGGCAAAATGATTTGGTCCAATCAGGTCTGCTACATGCTATCATTCTTGTTGAATAGAATTAGAGGTTCTTACTCTTGCTTCTCATGAGAGAATTATATTGGATGTAAATGATACGTTCATCCTCTTTTGGTTAATTGTGTTATGTGAATACTTTCCATTCAAGTGGGGAAATCCAGTGTGTGTGTTTTTTTTTAAATTTAGAAAAGCTTTTTAGATTGATAAACAGTCAAAGAAGAAGGTTACCATCCTATTATTTTTCCCATTTTTATATCTATCTGAGAATTGTTCTGCTGACAGGTGCGGTGCTGTACAATCTGGGACATTGGGCTCATCTTCTGAACAAGCCCTTGATGGAATAATTGGTTTTGGACAAGCAAATTCTTCAGTGCTTTCACAGCTTGCAGCATCTGGAAAGGTGAAAAAAATATTTTCACATTGCCTTGACAATATTCGTGGCGGTGGAATATTTGCCATAGGGGAAGTGGTTGAACCAAAAGTCAAAACAACTCCATTGGTACCAAAAATGTATGTTCGGTAACTTAGTTTTTGTTTCCATGCCATGAATCACGATATTGGTTAAATATATAAAGGAAATGCAGCAATCACGCAATATATAATTATCGAATGAAAAAATCTTCATATAACCGCATTTAATTTTCACAAGATTGTTGGATTAGTTGTTCTGCATTTTAAGTAGAGAACTGCACTTAAAATTGGTCGAATACCAGAAGTTTGCATGAATATGAATCGGCATACTTTTTCCCCCATTTTGACAAGTGTACAAGATTCAAACATTTAACAAACTAAGTTTGTTTTACTATTTAAATGATTCAGAAAATTAAGTATTTATTTAAAAAATGTATTGGAAATGCTTGATATGAGAGGGTGGGGTGAGGAATAAAACATTCACACATAGCGTCTTTGATGGATTTTCATTTGTATATTACCATCTAATATATCGCTTTACAACAATGTCATTATTGTGTGTTAAGCTAATCAACCTTTTCCTGTTTCTTCTTTTCTTTTTTTGCTGCGAATGGGATCTTGTTGGGATTTTTTTAATTTAAAACTGTAAAAAGATGTTGGCTTATATGAAATTTCATCCGATGCCTTTTGTTTTCTCTGGTCTGCTGAAAGGGTAAATAAATCCCATAGGAAATAGATGGAAGGTATCCTTTCATATTGTTTGGAGGCTTTTAATGCTTTCATTTTTATGAAGGTATATTCATCTGAGGTCTGTGGTTGAAGCTGCAAAATCTTTCCATGAAATCTTCTTTCAATTTCTTATGATGCATTTTATATCCAGTTCAGGTCTTTGGATTTGAATTATGCCATAACTGTTATCTGTTGGCCATTACAGGGCACACTACAATGTGGTTTTGAAGGATATTGAGGTCGATGGGTATATTCTACAGCTTCCCACAGATATATTTGATTCTGGAAATGGGAAGGGAACAATAATAGATAGCGGAACAACCTTGGCTTATCTTCCAAGCATGGTTTATGACCAAATACTAACAAAGGTAAGTGTAACTTCAAATATGAATTGAATAAATATTTACACTTATGTACTTATGATTGTTCTTTATGATAGGTTTTGGCTCAGCATTCTGGACTGAAATTATATCTTGTTGAGCAACAATTTACTTGTTTTCAGTATACTGGAAAGTATGATACTTATCTTTGTGACCTTCTTTTATTGGACCTTTCCATTTCTCTGTTATACTGGAATTAGTATTGTTTGCTAATATTGAGGTGTGGTGTCCTCTTTGTTTGATTTGTTTTTGTTTTTTATTGACTTAGGTGATCACATAATTAATCAGAGATGCTATGGTTTATTTTCTTGCCCATAGGGTATGCTAACAACATGATATTGTCATTTAATATATGCTCACAAATATCCTTGCTATCACTGTTTTGATAATATTAGTAAAATCCAATATTCTGAAACCTGCCGGGGGATTGTCATAAAATTAAGGCAATATATGACTGTAGTATGTTGGATTCACTTAAGATAACAGAGGCTGTGTAGTATAAGTGTAGAATTACTTTAAGCAGTTCGACAATGGTGGAGGTTTTCATAGATCGATTTCTTGACTCTTGAAACATACAAAACTGTTAATGGACATTCACCTAATAACTTAAGTTTTTGGAAGAGTTGGTGATTGAAATGATATTAGAGTCTTTTTGAACAAGTTGTCAAGAGTTTAACCCTCCCAGCCCCAACTCTCAGTCCCTTTGCCTTTCTTTGACTTCGTAATTCTGTCATTTTGTCTTTGTCTTTGACTGTGTTTATCAACATATAATGTTTTGTCAACAGAAAGAAATAAGAAATGCCATAATTATTTTAACTGGGCTACAAGTGTATAAACTTTTAGTTTGCTAACATACACTAAAGGATTTCTTATTCAAGATGGTCTTCTTTTAAAATAGTAAATGTGTATGAACTTTTGAAGGATATTTTGGTAATTAAAATGCATTTTACTTTCAAGAGTTTTCACCAGCTAATGCAATATTCATTATCTGGCATATTCAGCCCTTAACATGTTGGCCATCGTGAACTTGCAGTGTTGATAGCGGATTTCCAGTTGTAAAGTTTCATTTTGAGGATTCTCTTTCTCTCAATGTTTATCCTCACGACTATCTGTTCACGTATAAAGTAAGTAGGAACCTTATTTTTCTGTATATGTATCCCATTTCTGATTTCAGAAGCTCTGTGGATGCTTGCATGACTATATATATATATATATAGAGAGAGAGAGAAGAGTGTGTATTTTAAAAAGGTGAAAGGCGCAAAATCTTGACCATACAATGATATAAAGATGGTCAAGATTAAGAGTTACCTTTTTTGGCGTAAGATAAAAAGTTAGTTAATAATCACATCAACACTTTGAAAAATTACATGCATTTATCTTCTAATGATCTAATCATGACCAATCAAATAAGATGTTGTTGTCAAGATTCTCGCTTTTCTCACTGTGATATTGTCTATATTACAAATAACCTATTACCAGAACTGGTTAAATTTACTTTGGTTGGGTGTTCTATGTAATCCATGCATGCTTAAATGTAATATATAATCTATCTGAAACAGTTCAATTGTGAATTAAAAATGTCTGGTTATCTTCCTTCTGTTCACTGTTGACTAAACTGATTTAAATTGCCATCTGGAGAATTTCATTGTTATATATTTTTAGCTTATATGATTCTTATTTAGAATACCTTTATTTGATAAATTCGTTACTGATATTCAAGTATGCTCTTTCTTGATATTATTTTGTCCCGACTATCCTCCAGGATGATATCCGGTGTGTTGGTTGGCAGAAAAGTGTGGCACAAACTAAGGATGGAAAGGACATGACCCTTCTTGGAGGTACATTTTATAATAAAAAATTACTTACAAATATGTCAAGTGACTTCTTACTTAGTAGAAGTATAAAAGGTGTGATTTGTGCATTTTTTATAATTAAAGAAATAGTTGAATAGAAAAGTATAAAGGAAAAAGACAATGCGTCCTCACAAAAAAAAGGCAGAAGCATCTACACAATCTGTTTATTTAAATCCCCATTGAGTACGTTTCAGATTGTTAAGATGTAAGGGTTGTTAGGTTATTGCTGCTAGGATTGGGCTTATACTAGTATTACTTGTATTTGATCTGATTATTAGCATAAATATAAGTATTAGCTTGACATATGTATTACGTCCTATCAATAGTATAATATTTTTTATGCCTTTTCTCTTTTCTCTTTTCTTTATTCCCTTACCCTTAATTCATAATTCCAACATTGATATATGTTTGTCTCGTAGCCTTTAAGCTACTCAGCTATTTGGGTTGCATACAGATGGACACTGTCTCTGATGATGCTAGTTTATTCAATTTGGAAAGCATGGTATCTAATGTTGCATTCCACCATTTATGAACATTGAATTATTTGCAATTGCAGATTTGGTGCTATCAAACAAACTAGTTGTATATGATCTTGAAAATATGGCCATTGGATGGACTGACTATAATTGTGAGTACCATGTAACCTATCATAATTTTTTTTTGTTCATTTTTACTTTATCAAATGGTTTAATCTAACCCCACTTGTATATTAACATATAGTTCATATCTCCATATTTCGTTTCAATTTAAGTAGTTTTACTTCGAATTAATTTCATTAAATTCACCCATCCTAGAAATATTCGAAATTTATCTGCTAGAATCAGTAAGGAAGGTTAATTAATTTGAGAGTTTTGCCAAAAGAGGCTTCAGTTGTTGTAGCTATCTCACCCATATTCTTCCATTGATGTATGCTTGAATGACTGTTTGGCATTGTGTTGTTGTTTCTTTAGGCTCTTCCAGCATTAAAGTGAAGGATGCTTCAACTGGAGTAATACACACAGTGGGTGCGCATGATATTTCTTCAGCTTCCACCTTTTTAATTGGAAGAATATTCACATTCATTTTTTTGCTAACTACCATTCTGAACAGCTTAACTAATTAGGTTTGGAAGTGTGACCATGCCATTCATTTGCTTTTACTGCTATAATTCATTTAATCAGAAGGTGTGCAGTGTGCTTTATATGCTATAATTTAACGATTTTACAGTATAGATACAGTTTAGAAAGGGGACATGTACCAAAGAAAAAGAGTTGAGAAAGCCTCTATATTTTTTTGTCTGTTATTATTTTTAATTGAGGAATTGTACAGCATGATTGATTTTATAACCAATGCATTGTCATCCTTGATTTTTAATTCAAAAAGTTCATTAAAATGTATATTTTCTTGTAGCGTTTTAGCAATCTGCAATGCCATACAAAGTATATCTCAATCAACCTCAAAGTATAAGATGCACTTAGATGTTATAAACACATTTTAAAATAGTTAGATTCTGTGAATAGTAGAAGCTATCTATAGTACATGATACACAAGTTGAATTTGCCAGTTTGGAATCCATAGTAAAGAAATTTTACATGCGGACAAAGATCTTGTCCTCCAAAACCAAGCCAACAACTAGACTTAAGTGGTTTGCACTTGCTACATATGGGTCCTATCCAAACATCTAATGGTTTATTTACGAGTTGAGTTTTAAAAATGAGCCAAGAAAAATACATTTATAAGATGATTATGAAGTCTTCCATCTTCTCCTCTTCTAAAACTTAATTTACAAACGAATCCTAAAACATTATTCGCTCCAAGGAGAATTCTATCTTTTAAACTTAATTTACGAACGAATCCTAAAACATGATTTGCTCCAAGGAGGATTCTACATCATAGCATGTAACTTTTCCAAAGTGGGATTTGTGTGGTTGTATATAAGACTGGGTATCACACCCCACCACATTAGGCAACATAACACTAACCTACCTCAAGGGGGCCTATTTGATAAAGAAGGGCATAACTATGTTCTTTGTCCCTATTTTTTTAGGGTGGAAATCCACTTACTTCGGTTGTTAAATTACTCTAAATCTTAGTCATTAATTCTAGGGAAACCTAATGGTTTAGACTTACTCACTAACTCAAACTATTGGATTTTTATAGAATTAATGGCTAAGATGTGGAGTAAGTATAAAAATTTCCTCTTATTGTGATTTTATTGTGATTTTACTTCTCAAGTTTGTAATAGTCTAACCAATTTGTGTGGCATTGATCTAACAGAAATCTATTTGCTACACAGAAGTTCCATGACTTGAGAGATGGAGGCATAAAACTAATAGTGTACACGTTGGAATTTTGGATGTGATTGAAACTACTTAAAATAAAACAAGTGGATTCAAATGGCACAATCTTAAAGATGGGATCAAAATTGCAGTTAAGTAAAGAAGGCATTTTTTTGTCTCGCTAAAAATAAATTTTGTATGAAAATTGAAAAGTAAAGGAGGCAAAGGGAGGGCCACTAAAAACCCGACCTTATTATTTTCCACTAATTGCATCGTGGTCGTGTCACTGTTTCTGCGCTAAATATTAGTGCCCTTTTCTCTCATAAGTCATGAACACCACAAAGCACATTGCACAATAGAAACTAAAAAGGAAGAGGACAAGTAAAGAGAGAAGACAAAAATGAAAACATCGTTGCCAGCAAAGCAAAAATTGATTGATAAGGAGCTTAGTGAGCTTCCTTCAATGAAGTATACAAAGTACAAATGATGCATACAATTACCTCATTATTATTGTGGACTCCATTAGACATTATCCACCAGTCATGTTATTTCAACATCAAATTTTATCTATTTTTCATTTTATATACATACCCTCATTTCAAAGAATTACAAAGGAATCTAATGTATGTTGTCCATACGATAATATCAGACAAGAACGATGTGCAAAAACTATTTTATGAATACCCATGAGTGTTGTATGAAGTGACCAGTTCCTCCAATGCACCATCACATATAATGATGATACCACAGCTTTCAAATGATAAAAGATGGATCATGTAACATAGCAGTAGTGATCATAATATGTGTGTGCAATTTACCAGAAGCGAGGCATGGATTCGGTTTTATGGGATATAACATTGTGGCTGATTGGAGATCATGGATATATGATGACCAAGTTGTAGGGTACTTTATTGCACCCTTCCCCTTTCCTAGTTTCCTACTAAAATTTTGACATACTTGGAATTGGCAATAAGATAATCATAAATATTGACATTTATGTTTTCCTTCATTTGTTGCAGGTGAGTCATATGATATTCTATTTTACTAACACTGATACATATAAATTAATTTCATATTTGGTTGGTACTTAGTAGTGGTACACACTGAACTTTTACAGCCCATGGTTGGAAGGAAAACCAATATATGTAGATGTACGGCAGTGCATACAATACAAGGATTTGGATTGAATTTGACACAATTTAAGTTAATTATTATACCAAGTGTATTCTTCATGTTGTAGATTTTTTTAACGGTCAACAAAATTAGCCAAATAATCAACTCGAATAAATTCAACGTCTAATGGCTGCATTAAAAAATGGAAGAACTTTAGGGTCAAAACAATAGTCACTAGCAGCAAGCAGAAAACATACAAGTTTAGTGAGATGTAAGGAAGAGTAACATTTGTGATACACACTCACATGCAAATAGTTCAATCATCTTGCTTTTGTGCACCTGCACTCTGATTTTCCTACCTCTCAGAATTGTGAGGTGATGTGCTTGGTGCATATATGTACCAAGCATTATTCATGCAGGGACTACCGAGGACATGGTGGAAAAAAGACGCAAAGTACGAGTCAGATAACAAACATAGGTAACTACCAGTCAGTCTCAGAAAGTGGATAGATAGGGTGAAGAGAAATCATGATATCTCAGCCCTGCACCTCCACCACACTTACTCCTCCTCTTCTGCCTCCTCCAGCCATTTGACGAGGGGTTCGAGTGCCTTCACAAAGTTTTGCCTGCAATATTTACAAACGAGCAACTTCATATGATAGTAGTGGTGGGGGAAAATGACACTGCAAAGCGGAGTTAATAAGATTTTTTTTCAAGAGTCTGTGAATGCCTGCTATTATTACATACCTGCCCTTGGTGTTTGTTCCTTTTTGGAACCAGTGAAGAATGGTATCTTCAGCGAGCACATCCTGGTCATAAAGAGACCTGATAATCTCAGGGAACAGCTTCATCAGTTTAGCATCCTCATAGCATTGCATCTGAACTTTGTACATCAGTTCAAGCTCAAGATTCCCATTGCTGCAGAATGTATTCAACAGCTCTGCCCAAGTTTTCACCTTGTTCATATACAGCACAGTCATCAACTTTAGCATAATGGAAATTGTATTACATAAAAGAAACTTGAGCTGTTTTCTTGATAAGCAGTTACGTGAAAAATTCAACCACTGATAGTTTACTTTGTATAAAAGCAATCATTAAAATGTGGTAAAGTGACTGTATTAAGCATATAAGACACATAATCATGACTCAGCTTATTACAGTGTTTGGCTAACTTAAGAATACACAATATCCATAAGCTCTGCACTTATCCATACATTCTGGTCCAATAATTGAAACTTCCCAAGCACATACAGAGAACATCAAGAGATTCTGAACATTTCAAAAAAGGTGAAAAACAATGAACTTGCTCCATTCATACATTCATCAAGAAATCTATGCTGGCTAGTATCTTCAAACATGAATTTCAATGCTGCCCACTTTGCATCATTTACAAGTTCGATAAAAAACTCCAGTACACATGTTCGAAGATAACAAAGGTGGCAAGTTTTCTAAGCAAATGCAAATAGGAATAGATGCAAAATATCATAAAAAAACCTGGCGCAGGGCTGAATTTGCATTCTGTTGCTGATTTTTCCCTGACCACTGAACAGCATCCATTAAAACATCCCACAAGACCCGCACAACCTCAATGTCAGGCAATTTAGAATCTCTAACTTGCTGCTTAACAGTTTCTATGACGTCAGCAATATCAGCCTCCTCTGCTATCTGTGTTGTTAAAGCAGACTTCATTTCCTTAAGTTTCACCTCGAACATTTTCTTCTCATTATACTCCACCAAGGTTGGTAAACCTTCATTGCTAAAAAGTTGACAATGAATATGCACATCTATAAGATCCAACTTGGTGAACAAAAAAATAGGAAAAATAAAACAATCAAATGCAATCTACTAAAATCCACCCAAAAATTGCAAAACAAATACCCTCTGGTAATAAAGAAATACGTAACTAAAACAACTTCAGATGTTCAATTCATTGTTGTCTGATTTCAGCCAAATGACAAAGCAGATTCAGATACAATAAAATATCATGCCCTAGATATCATAAAATTGTCAATCACAATTTAAGGTATGATTCTAGGCAGTAATTCAGGCCTAGTGCAGTCCATTCACTTCCAACTCCATGGCTGACAGCAAGAGAGTGTGTCCTATTCTAAGCTGAAATGTTTGAACAAATCCCCACTATAATAAATGACATTTGGATTACTACTTCACATAAGGTACTTCAAAAACTAAGAGATCGATAAAAAGAAAATAGTGGTCTGAATTATGTGTAAAACAAAAATAATCATGTCTGAAGTAATTAAACCATGAACAACAGTACAGTAACTTGCCAACCATTCTCTCCGACTTTCTCTCTAACATTGTATGGAGAGTATTTCCATAGCAGCAAGAATAAGCTAGATATCAAACATACAACCCATTGTTTAATTGCCTGACACTTCAAACCTTTTCCAATTCAAGACCTTGAAAAAGATATTCTTATGAGATTATTTCATGACCTATTAGTATAAAGTTATCTTTTAAGTTCATCCAACTATAACAAAGCCATGTTGATTGATTGCCTTTCTTAGAGAGAAAAGGAAGAACCAAGTACCAAATTCAATTTGGAGGAATAAGAATGCCTTTAAGTAACATAAACTGCCAAATATTACAATAAGATAGATCTTAAGAGGTATTACTGTATTAGTATTTAACACATGATTGGAAAATCAACCATGCTAAAGAGCAAGCATATCAAGAAATTCTCTATACAGATATGTCTATAAGACTAACGAGTAAGACTTACGTGAAATGCTCAGAGAAAAACTCATTTGATCTTTTTGCAGGAGGAAGAAAGTTCAAAAGATTATCTTCCACTTTCCCCCGTTTCAGAATTGAAATAAGATCATCAAGACTGTTGTCAATCAGATACTCCTTAAAGAACTCAGTCACAAATGACAGAACTAGTCCTTTGGCCACAAGATTACCTTTAAAAAGTGGCTGGAACACAGTCTCTGGCGGAAGACCAGATAACTTCTGGGAGAATGCAAGAGCAGTGAAGATTGCCAACTTTTTCCTCTCATTTTCCTCAAAAAGCTCCAGGGACTGTAGGAATCGTCGCATTACATTTTCGAGGCTCTTGATTAGAAATGGCCTTCGTCTTAAAATCTTTTGTATGTAGATTACATATGGCAAAATGACTTCACGCTTTGGCTCACACTCAATTACAGAGTAAGGATGGTGTTCCCCCTCATCAGGCTTGGTGGTTCCAGGTTGTGTACGACCTCCGATGAAAACAACCTACAGTAATGCAACAAGCATATATCATTGAAGCATTCACAGAGTAAGAGTTAGAGGGAAGGATATACGGATATAGGACTGTCGCACTGATTAGCAATTCAGACAAAAATCAGAAGACAGTAAAAGATTGAAAACATAGAGAACATTTGACTTAGATTACCTGATTGGCGCGAATAAATGAAATAAGGATATAATCTTTTCTTTTATTAAAAAGGACATAAATTGGGTGCTAAGTGTCCTCAAATTCTATACAAATTCTGCAACTATGTTGGCAAAAATATTTTTCATTTAAAAACACATCTGTGGTAATGGAAGAAGAAAAAAGTGTCCAGTGCCCACTATGCCAATGCAATCATGTCCAATGTCCAGCTGCTGGTCAGGGGCTTATTGTTTTCCTCCTCCCCGGATTTAATTGAAAGCATGTGCTGAATCTAATTAAGGTAATTTTTTACTCTCCGAGTAAGTGTTTTTTGCTTTTTAGATGCATCTCTCTTTGCCTAGAAATTGAAAAAACAGCCCAATGTGGCTGGTTCATCAGTAAGGCGGTATTTGGAATTTGGATATTGTCACAGGTGAACTAACTTGGCTCAGAAATTTGCTGTGACAGTTTGAAGTTTCTTTGGGGCCTTCTATGGTTCTTTGTGATTGTGACAATCAGGCTGCAATCCGCAATGCTTTTGTTGAAATTAAAGGGTTTAGATATGGAATGAGAAAAAATGAATGCTCAAAATATTAAATTATATTGATGATACTGTGAATAATGATGTGATGATATTGTGATACAAAAGACATAATATTATCCCCTAATTACAATAATACTGGACTTCTAATTAAATAAGGAAACAAAGCGCAAAAGATAAAATAAATTAATCTCAATCATAAGAGATCTACTAACATACTCTAAACAATTCTAAGATATAATCATCACAATGGAAGATATTATCTCAATATCTAAGTATCATTTAGACATAATCTATAATATAATTTAAGATATTCTAAGATACTTTCAAATATATTCTAATAACTTTCATCTCCACATTCCATGAAAGGGCAAAAAACATCACACAACAACATCAATTGCCCTTCTTCTGACAAACTAAGCATTTGGATTATCCTTTATTCAACAACATGTTATCCATCACAAGCACCACTAAGATTCATATATGCTGCCATTGAAGCACAAAAATAACGGCACCCTGAAATATGAATCTAATTCTCCTTCAAAAATCAATTATTTCCAAATAGCAAATCTAAATTCCATAGAAATTAAATTATTCAACACACAGTAACATATTTCCACAAAGTTTAGAAAACTTGCCTCAAAAAATGTGTCACCATATCTTGAGAAGTCAAGGTCTATAGACTCAACGCTCTTAGCAACAAGTTCCTATAAAAATAAATTACTTTTGAGTATGAAAGTAAATAGTGAATAATAAATGAATAGAACATTGAAAAATTACCAGATCGCCACTATTATCCAAATAAATCTGGACCACTGCATCAGAAAATGATGCAGGGTCCAGAGGAGCTGCAATATTTCTTTTGCGGGTCTTAATCCGCGTACCACTGAAAATTAAGATAAATAAATAAATAAAATATACAATAATAACGAAACCCTAAAAATAAATAGGTATTTCATAATTAGGGTTAAGTGAAAGAAATTAGGTTTACCCGAGAGTGGGTTTCTCCTTGGAGCTGCTGCAGAAAATAAAAAGAAATTGAAATTAAGTATAAACGAAATGAAAGAGATGAATAGAAAGGTGAAGAGTAAATAGTGAAATGGAAAACGAGAGAGAGAGAGAGAGAGACCTCATAAACTAAGATGAAAGAGATGAAGTTAGGTCGGTGAATCGGCGAATGGTGAAACTAGGGATGAGAGTTAGGATTTGCTTTTCTAAATCAACTTTACTTTCAATATCCCTGACGAATTAATATATATGATTTATTCTTCTCTCTCTCTCTCTCCTTCACCACGTGACTTTATCACAATTCACAACACAATCAAGAGTTTATAATCTTTTTATTTCTTTATTTTCTAACTCTAAGTTTTATCATTCTCGGCTTTACTCCCTCCCTACCTATGATTTTTTGACATCATTAACATTACTAATGTCACATATTTTACTATACTAATTCCTAATATAATTGGGAATAAAGACTCAAACCAAACCTTATAAACCAACATATTAGTCTAGTTTGTAAGGATTTGATCAATGTGATGACTAAAAAGTTAAATGTTCAATTCCTGAAAGTGACACTTGTTGAAATCAACAATCACGAACATTGAAATAGATTAATTATTTACCATAAGATGAAGAGTTATCCTTAATAGTACAAAAAACAAACCTTATAGAACCTATTTACTGCCAAGACTAGTAATCTTATATCCTCATATTAAAGCATCTTATTTATAAGAAAGTAACACTTATAAATCAATCATTAATAAACAAAATATAGATTCATTTCATAGTAAGATATATTGACATGTGGCCTCAAAAAAATTAAGAATCCATATTTTTAACAACAAAATAGGTTAAAGATGTAGTATAATATTTACCCATTAACATTGTAGAGGTTTATATAGAGTCAATGTATCATTCACCATTGTTTAAAATAAATTTAAGAGTAAATGATGATTTAAAATAAATAATATAATGACATTGTAAAAATATCTTATATTATGAGTATATACATTTTTCTTAAAGATAAATATATTGTCAATTTTATTTAAGTATAATATATTCATTTATTTGTATTAGATGTATTTAAAAAGAAAATAGATCAGTGACACACTACCAAAAAAATTTACATTGTCCTTCTAACATCAATGGGTAACATTTTTATTCAGTTGAATTTATTTCTTTAAATAAATGTCATGTTATAATTATTCGGTACAATTTATTTATTTGGTATCTTGTATGATTTTATTTATTAATGAAAAATGACCTTTATTTGAACAGTTGTTTTTTTGTTTTTAATTTTATTTTGATTGAATAAAATTAGGTGTTCATATGTAAAAGGAAAATGTTATATTATTTTACTAAATTATTTTACTAATCCACCTTGGTACATAACTTATTAATGATTAGTTTACAAAATATATGTGTTACTGATTATGAATAAGATGATTAGTATAGGATTTAGTATATGAATACAGCATTATTAATGTAAAAATGTCACATTGCTTTCATCTTGTTTCTATTTTCAAACATTTAGGACGATGAAACTATTTACATCTAATCTCTTCATACTCTTCTAGGTAAAAGTATAAATATTAATGTTAATGTAAAATATTTTAACAAAGGAAGCATAAGAAAATAAACTTCCATTTTTGCACATTCATAAATAAAAATATAAATAGAAAATATTTCCCCAAACTAAAGAAGATGAAAAAAATAGGAGGAAAAAAAGTTGGGTCAACATTAAAAATGAGGGAAAGGAAAAAAATATGTATGAGTCTCATATAAAAAATTATCTTCCATAGTCTGTGAAGAAAATGAAGAAATGAGAGTAACCAATCAAAAACTCCAGATATGTCATTCCATCATGAATGAATTGAAAAATCATAATCTAGGTAAAAATATATACAATGCAGTGATTTTTTTTTTGTTTATATTCATTTTATAGGAAATTAGTTAGTTTAATTTTATATTTGTTGCTTCTAAAATTACAAATAAATAGTAATTGTGTATTTTGAATAAAAATGGAGCGAAAATAAAAAATAAACATAACTATTTAGAACTTAAAATTACTGACAAAGTGGCAAATAATAAATAAATTAAAAGAACAAAACCTAAACATATAGAAGTGAGATTATTAGAAATATAAAAGTGATTGTCAAGGATGAGTTATACTTTATATATATACATTAGTGAGAAGAAGATATAAAATGTTAATGATTTTTATTGAATTTTATAAACAAATTTTATTATATTGAACTTAGTTTATACATTAATTAAAAATATTATTAAAAATAAATTATCTTGTGATGTAATTTGCAACATTATAGCATTTAAAAATTATTTAGTTAGGTACCGTCATTTAAAATAATTATTTAGTTATATAATGAGAGAACTTATATCATTTTAAATATGAAATATACTATGTATAAATGTGTATTTTATTTCTTCTCAATTTTCTTCATTTTCAATTATATCAAACAATAAATTTATCATTTTATTTTCTACTATTTTTATTTCGTTCAACTCTCTTTTCTTCTACTTTTTTTCTTCCAATTTCATTCTTTAACCAAATATAGCATTATTAGAGTTTTGGTGGTGGGAGGAATGTTCCCATCAAATATTGATCAAATTTCTTTTTCCTCTCCTTCATTGCACTGAACTATCGGTTACTCGTGGTGGAATGAATGTTAATGTTATACTACACCAGATATCGTAATAAACAACGATCATTCAACATCGCAATTTTGAACGACGTTGTTGAAAACGAGGCGGAAGAACATCAACAGTGCATAATAAAGCAGGCGCTGTCAATTTGTGTAACTTCAACATCGCATTTTTGACAATGTGCTGTTGAACATCAGTAGCATTAGCGCTGCCTTGAATGATTTATTTTTAAGAGCACATTTGATAAGAAGCGATGTTGTTGTGAATATATGCACCAACGCATATTTAAGGAAGCGATGTTGAAGATGGCTTGAATAATTTATTTTCCATCTAGAAGTCTTCTTTCTTTCAAGCTTTTTTTCAACTGGTAATTCCTCTTCCCATCTTATTCTTCCTTTTTCTTTTAATTATGATCGGTGGGGAATCTAACTCCGATGATTTATAGATCATACCTGGATTGGGTTTGGGGAATTGGACTAAGTGGGTGGCCATAACTTCTTGCAAGATTCTAATTCGGCTAGCATTGAGGGGGTGTAAGAGTTGTATTTAGTTTTTTTGGGTTGTCGGGGTGGATCATCTCGAGGGTGTTCGTGTGTTTTTGGACGTTTGGCTTCCCGTGAAGGGAGGAGTTGGTATTCTCTATGCTCTGTGGGTGGGCGGTTAGGATGAGTTTCTTCCAGATTGATGAATTGTTGAGCCTTAGATCGAAGTTATTCCATTGTGAGGTCTGAATATTTAGCCAATTCCTGCCTGAAGAGGTCATCCTGCAAGTCGGTCACTAAAATATGCACCTCCACCTCCGGGCTCAGGGTGCGAACCTTCATGGCCTCTGAGTTGAATCTGTTTAGGTAAGCTCAGAGGGGTTCATGGGACTTCTGCCATATACCGGACAGGGTGTAGGAAGAGCGAGGTTGCTCTCTACTTGTTGTGAAGCGGATGTTGAATCCGTTGGCGAGAGTAGCCCATTGGTCGACCCTGTTTGGTGCGAGCCAAGTAAACCATTGCAAGGCAGCGCGTTTCAGAGTGAGGGGAAATGCTCGGCACATGATGGGGTCGGTGGCCCCATGGAAAAGCATTGAGGCTTCAAAGGCATCTAAATGATCTTGTGGGTCACTTGTTCCATCGTACTGTTCGATGTTGCTGGGTAAGTAAGGTGTTTTGGGAGTGGCAAAGACATAATAGTTTATGTGAAAGGGTGTTCTGCTCGTGAGGAGCGGTGGTTGGGGGTTGAGTTATGTGAGTGATTTTCGTGTTTGGGGCTACTAGCCTAGAGGCTTCGATAGATTCAGCAACTAGCCGCAAGGGTCCATTATTGGGTTCTGGCTGATGTTGGTGAAGCTCGACTAGTAGTTGGGCCTATTGTTGGATAATTTGGCCTTGAGTTTGGATAATGTGGAGGAACTGTTGGGTAGTGGGTGCTTTCTAGGTGGTGTTTGGGGATGACTTTGGTTGGCCTGGTGAGATGGTTGCACTAGTGCTGGAGGTTCGATGGAAGGGGTGTCATGGTTCGGGTTGGGTGGTTCTGCATGGCTAGGTGGTTGAGCTTGATTACGGGTAGTCACCATGTTGTAGGTAAGTCACAGACGGCGCCAATGTTCTTTGCTATTAAGAGTGGATGATCGGGAGTTGAGGACATATGATCGGAAGCTGAAGATAGATGGCCGGAAGAGTGTAGGAGAGCAAGTGACTTGGTCGGATGATCGTCTGGACTCGCCAGGGAATGTACATGAAAAGGTTCTCCGACAATCAAGTCAGTAGAGTATTCTAGAAAGGGAAGGAGAGTAAATAGGATAGAAATTAGAGCAATAAGTGTAGCAATAAATGAAGGAATGAGAATTAATTATAATCTCTACGTGATCTCTTCTATTTATAGAGCTTAGGAAATGCTGAGATAACATCTGATCATTGGCCAACATCTAACGGGTACAAGGGACGTACTCTGGCCGTCCTTACTTGACCTGCAAATCTGTCCTTGTCGATTTGTCGGGGCAGGTAGAATGTGTAGGCGACGTGGCAGACAGCCTGTTATGTAACATTGGAGGCGAGTCAGAGGCGCATTAAATGGTGGATTAGAGGTGCATTAAATGGTGGGTTAGAGGTGTATTAAATGGTGGATCAGAGGTGTCAATGTTATGTCATGAGCATTTATGACTTCCTTTACTAGTGGGTCTACTTGAGGCGGACAACATGGATTATGCGGGATAATGAATGATATGCTCGGGTCGGATGGATAATTACACGCTTATGATCGGGATAAAACATGTACTATTTAGGATATTCTCTCACCTTTTTGGGTAAGGAACTAATCTCTTTCGGGGTTCATGGTTGTTCCTCCCAACAAGTGTCACTCCCAAGAATCGAACTATCGACCATAAGGATTCAATGGGGTCTTACACCATTAAACCAACGCTTTGTTGGTATAATCAATTATGATTAAGTGACTTACTTAATATCCTTAAATAAATTCAATTTCAAGAGTTAAATATCATTTGTGAGTGATTAATATTTATTAAGTGTTTAATGTATATACAATCATATATAAAGTTATTTACCGAGAGTTGGTTCAAATGATACATGTTTGATTACCCTTAAGTAAAGTCTCAGGTTCGAGTCTTGTAGATGGAAAAAATGTCTGTTGGGAGAGTTAGCCCCACGTACCTGTGGATGTTCCCGGCTTCGACATGATTGCCTCCAGTGTGAGGATACCTGTGAGAAACAAAAAAAATATATAAATTTATTTACTGTTCCAATATATTATTCATCCATATTATTTTTATTTAAGAATCAATCATTAGTAACTTATAAAGAATGATTAAATATTAATAATGTAGATTTTTTACATTATTAATGCTATACTATAAATATTTTGGTTTAGTCACCCACTTTGATTAGTGAACAAATTTGACAAACGTGTGTTATAGCTCATATTTTATAAGATTTTATTTTTATGCACATATTTTAATGTATCATTTCAATAATAAAATGTATCTACCAAATATGCAATTACTTATTTTAGATTTTTTTTAATAAAAGTTGTTTAATACCTGTTCTAGAGTAAGTTGTAAAAGTTTGGTTTTTTACTCAAAATATTACATCAATTCATTAAAAAAATAATGTTTTATATGCTATAATGTTTATTCAATTATCTTTGCCAAAAAGCATTATTTAATTCAATTATTTCTTAAGAATTTTAAATTCGTTCGCTATTGTGTTGTTTTTCCTAGATAATAAAGTATTTTTGCTTCTTATGGCAAAAGTTTAATCAAATAATTTTATCCTTTTCAATTTTAGTTAGTATTTTTATAAATATAAAGAAATAGAAAATGTATGTATTGACAGTGTAGAAATATATATATTATTATTGTGTTATTTTGTTATTCATGTTTAATCATCATTGACTCTTAGAAAAGTAAACAAATAGATAATGAATAATTTACTAAGTGTATATAAATCTTTAAAATGACAATACATAATAAATAACCAATACATTATTAAAATATGAGTAATTTACATTGAGGCCCCATGAGTTTAGTGAAATTACAAAAATCACATTTTTTTAACATACACAAATCACCTCTAGTTATATAGATACATTACTCACTACTTGTAAGAAAGATATATGTAATTTCTTAAACAAAAAATGGTGATGACTGTAATTAAGTTAAATAAAATATAGTATATTGTCAAGAGATATCCAAATAGTATAAGAGTCAAAGACTATTCATTATTATTTTGTTCGTTACGAACCACGTCAATAACTCTAAGAATGTCTTTAAATTACTTTTATACTATATTATAACTAATCAAATAATGAAGTGACACTAACCTTTCCAGTATTTAGATTTGTTTTCACAATATATCATATTTTATTTAACTTAATTACATTATCATCATTTTTTGGTTAAAAATGACACGTATCTCTCTTTGGGAGGTAGTCATTATAATGTTTGTATATAATTATAGATGATTTATATAAATTTAAAAAATAAAAGGATGATCTATATAATATTATTAAAACTCAGGGGTATAAATATAAATTACTCTTGAAATAATCAAATAAACATCCCGTCACATTACATTTTGTACATAATAATCAAACAATCATTAAATTCAATACACGATTCCAAAACATTAATGAAACAACAATTTTACCAACAGTAGTCAATCACCATGTTACCTGAATTAAATACATCACAATCATTAAATTAAAAATGTAATATTTATCGGTATAAATATTTATATATAGTTAGTATATTATTCACTACTCATTTGTATTATTTCTATTTAATAATCAATAATAATAAATATGAATGATGAAAGATTTAGTTACGGTGTAAAAATCTCTTATATCATCACTTGTTCATACATCTTTTTTCTTAAATTAATTTGTAAGCCTCTAAAAGATTGCATAATTAATCAATTAAATTGTTTTTTATTGGACCGGATATATTAAGTAAAGTTGACTTAATTAACCAAGTTGGGTTCCATATTCTTGACTTTTGAATTAAAGTTGATCATTCTTCCAAATATAAGTATTTTTATTTTAAGAAACATTTTGTTAAGAAGATAAAAAAATATGGAATAAAATGCTTGTCATTTGCATCTAGTAAATTGTTTGCTAAAAATAATTAATGAGGTGCCATATCTGGTGAATGATGGAAATGGAGTTTACTGAGATGTAATATATAATAATATTTTTTTTCGGTGAAGATAGAGGGTATAGAAGCCCGTAAACAGAACCAAAAAAAACGTGAAACCTTGTTATTTTTTACCTGATATAAATGGTTTCATTATTTTATAAGACTTTAAATTTAATATTTCAAAAAAATCGAATATTTAGTATGTAGTTTTACGTTTATCTTTAAAATAATATTGAGATTGGAAGACAGTCTTTATTTTAATAAATTAAAATTTATTACGTGTCAACTTTTTCAGAAACATATTACCATTATATAGTATATATTACATTAGTTAAGTTTCAAAAAATATATTATATTAGATCCTTTGCATGTATTTATATAACCTCGCGTTTTGCTAGACAATCATATCATGTATATCATGTATGTATTGTTTGAATAAATTTAATATTATAAATCAATAATTTCATAAATTAAATTTATATCAGATAAATTTTGGAAAATAAAATTTATAGTTTAATATGAGTGATAATGAAAAATCCAATCATATTCAAGATTTGAACTCATAATATTATTGTTATAAGGCAAATAATTTCATTGTTTTTACTAACAAAAGTAATATTATTAGATACTTAGTATAGATGCAAGAGTAATACGAGGAAGTGACATATATAATATAAAAATTGAATAAGAATTCTATTCACTAATGGAACGATAAGTACTTAATGTTACTTATGTTTTTAATGACAAAAATATTATTCCATTGTATATAAAAGGATAAAAATGTCTTATCATGTTATTATTTTCTTTATATTTTATAGTATTTACCTCTCCATTAATGGAGAGGAGCCTTACTCATAAAAATTAAAAGTAAATTCAAATCAAATTTATAAGGTATTTGTAGGTACTGTTACCTAATTAAAATAAGTCACGGTGTGCTTGCTCATTTTCTCATTAATCCATAATTAAAATATCACATTCAATGTTTCTACATTTTCATTGAGTTGAAGGTCTCATTATTTCTAACTAATAGAATGATAGTCCAAAGCTTTTGATATCTTATATGGATTGGTATACCCATGTGAATGATAAAATGACTTGCTGGTTTTAAAGGTAGAGCTGCACTGAAATCTAGCGAATTGTATATAAGTTGGCAACATACAAAATAAATGAATTTGCAAGAGGAAAATAGATATTGAGAAGATTGTAATTGTTCATTACAAAGTTTGCATAAAAGTCTTCCATAAAAGGTGCTTTTGATTCTCACAGGATGTTGGTATAGGCAAGTGGATATGCTTCGGCTAGTGTGCCTACCTAAAAAATGCTAGTTTTATTGTAGGGCCACACTCACGAATCAGGAGTATTATTTGATTGCATATTATTGGAGATCCTACCTAGGATTGCAATTAACTCATGTTCTCAATCAAATGATTGTCTTTTTCATATCAATGTCCACTCTCATCTACTGTTGTGTCAATAACCAGTTAACCACCCTCTAAAGATTAAAATCAATGGTAAGGAAGAAAACTTTATGCCCAAAAGCTTTCTATAAATAAAATTGAATAAAAAGTTTAGCACATCAAAGGGGTTTATTAACGGCAAGGATGAATTAGATTGGACTAAGTAAGACTTATCCCTTAATCGATCCTAAATGTTGGTCGAATCATTCTTTTGAACATGAATCTAATCTTAAGTCCAAAACTAACATGATCTCAAATGTCAAACGAGTCATCATTTGTACCTGAATCTAACCTTAAACTCGATTAAATATAATGCATAAATCTTTTAAATAAAAATCTTTTCAATATTATCTATTATTATGGATATTTAATTGACTAAATTACACTGACACTTTCAGAGTTTTAGTGAAATTACAGAAATCACCACTAACTTTTATACACTTACACAAACCACTTAATTTATATATTTTCACTATAGTGACCACTCATGCACGATAAATAAGTGTAATCTTTTAAGTATTTAATATGTATACACCGTAAGTGTAAGTGTTTTTACACTGTCAACAAATCATCCACCATTAATTTATTAACAATCATTGACTCTCAAACAAAAGTAATACAAATCAATGGTGGATGATCTTTACACTGTTAGTGCACAAATTTTAACTCATATTTGAAACAAAGAAATGTGATAAATGCAATTAATTTAAACAAAACATGTTGTATCGTGGAGACAAATTCAAATAATATTCAAGTCAATGTATTTTCATTATTTTTTGTTACAAAATGCATCAACAATTTCAAAAAGATATTGTTTAAATCACTCTTATACTATATCATAACAGACCAAAAATAATAAAGATGTATTGATTCGTATATTATTTGGATTTGTCTTAACGATATATCATATTTTATTTAACTTAATTATGTTAAACGCCCTTAATGCATATATAAATTATGGGTTTGGTAGGTGTAAAAAAAAAGATGGTTTGTGTAATTTCGCTAAAAATCAGAGAATTTACTTTATTTAATTTGACGTATAAATAATATATGTATATATATTGTAACAATGTATATATGTAAAAGTTATAGAATTATTGATATTTTGACAGAAATATGTCATTACTTTTTATATAATTGAATAAACATGTATACAAATATTATGAATGAGTGACCATTAGACCGAACTTGATCATACATATCTCTTACCTAACCCTAAATATTAAATGATTTTAATATTTGAATATGAGTTGCCTAGACCCCAGTACATGCTTTTGAAATTGAATTAATCTAAACCATTTGATCATATATCATTTTATCAAATAGTCATTAACAAAATGTGATAACTAGTTAACTACTGTCAGAAAGATTAAAAACAGATTGATTGTCGTTGTTTTAATATTTATAAAATATAATTCTTTTGTATTTATATTTTTCCTGACGTGGGGTGGATTGAGACCACGACCATTATTTATGCTATAATTTTTTTAAGGTGAAATATTGTTTATCGTATAATTGGACAATGAGAAATCAGGAAGATTTATATAGAAATTAAAATAATAAATAAAGATATACCAAAATATTAGTGAAAAGGGTGAGCTGCCAATAGTAATAAATATATAAAATGAGTAGTTACACAATGCAATTTTATATATTTATTCCTGTCTTATTTTAGTCGTACTAAGAACTTGCATTTCCAAGTCAAATAATAGAGAAATGTTATCTTTCTAAAATTAATTATATCATTACTTATAATAAATTTTATATATTACAATTTTAGATTTCTAATATATATCTATGTAATTTATATTAATGATATATTAATACAGAATATTAAATTTATTGGATTCAAAAATAGAATTGTCTTTATAAATGCTAATAATAATAATAGTAACAATACTATTTTATTTCCAAAAATAAAAATATTACTAATGCCACAAACACTTATAGACATTTCATATATTTTAAGTAATGACTTTTTCACATTCTTTATCTATACACCTATATTTTTCACTTTATAATCATTGATTTTTTTTCTTTGAAAGCGAAAATAGATTAGTATGTCCTTAAAAATAGGTAAGTAATCAATGATCATATAATAAATTTTTTGTTGTACCAATAATTTGGTATGTATAAAAACTTGACAACATTATATTTTTAAAAAAAGGTGAGTTTGAACTTTGAAACCCTCATTTATTTTGTCAACAAGGATGCAGAAAACTATTCTATAAAGTTACTTCATTTTGTGCATAGGAGGTAGTTTATCATGTTATCTTATAAAATATTTTTTATTCATGAATCAATTAGTTTGTCAATTTTTAATTTTCTATTCCTTGCTTTTAAAGTTTGACTTATTTTCCTCTTATATTTATTCCACTTTTTTTATCTAGAAAGATTTTATTAAGAGAGGAAATAATTACAAGAAGAAAGAAGCGGAAAAAATAAAAAACTAAAAGTCATTACAACATAGGATCAAGACAACCAGTCCGAAAAAGAGATCTGATCTTTGTCTCTCTTTCCATTGATCCAAATTCAAGAAGTAACCCTAGCAGCCTCAGAAAAATTCTCAAGAGAGGGTTACACTGAATTAAATATAAAGTCATACATAGAACTCCAGTATATTTATTCCACTTTTACCAATTAATTATATAGTAAATGCCACACAAAAATTCTTCATACGTAGTAACACTTTAATCTTAACACCAACCCCTCCAGCTACTCCATATGTGTATGGAATATAATAAGCAACCAGCATTTTCCTTTTATTCTTACTCCTCTTTAGAACTTCACTAGTGATGATAAAGTAATTAGTGCTATTGTTTGTGTTCTTATTTAAACAAAGGTAAGAGTGGGTTCATTTTCATTCTGTCTTCATTGAAACATTCTTTCTCTAAAAAACTAATCTAGAGCAAAAAATTTGCATGTTTAATTTCTTCTGTAGAACATCATGTATCAACATAACAACAACAATGGTAGAGTAAGAGGCTTTCTGGTTTCTCTACTATGATCAATACTAGCTCTATGCATCGTCCACATATCAATCTCATGTCTCCTAATTCTCTGGTATATATATATATATGTCTTCTTATTTGTTTTATCTCTTCATCATGCAAATTTATAATTTATTTATGATACTATGTACTACTAAGTCAGCTTTGAAATGTACTTTCCAATGGTGGATCCATTCATTTGTACTCATAGGTTAATTTGTATATCAAATTTGTACAGTTTTTTACAAGAATAAAGATGGCATATCATCACAGTTTCACACTTAAAAATTGTTCAATTTTGACGTACGATTAACATGAAGTGAATCTGTTTTTGCATAATAAAAACCAAAGCTTATCACTAGCATGTGATTGATATGAATAACATGAAAGTTAGTGTGATTTCAGTATTAAAGGCAAAGCTTACAACTTGAAACATTTATACACCATGCTAATTATTATGCCAATAATTAATTTAATAAAAAGAATGCCAAACAAGCATCTATCTATGACCTTGAAGTTATTAACTCAGCGTGTTACCAATTTTTTTTTCAAAATTATTATTGAGTAAGTGGATTCAAATTTAATTAGCTTCTTAAAATACATAATGTTTGACAAAAACATACCCACATCATTTTATCCACCCCACGTTATGAAAATAAAAAATGATATTTGTTATTTTATTTATTTATATATAATATGAATTATTAGACTTAACTCGATCTAAAAAAAATTAGTTAATAAAATAAGAATCATCTAAACCTTATAAGTATTGACTTAGACATATTCTCATCTAATACACTCTTCACGCTAAGGACATATGAAGCGTTAAGTTTGTAGGACTAAACATTTACGGGTGACCTATGAGGAGGGTTAAACTCCAATGCCATATTAGAATGACTAGATCTTACTCGAAGGCAAAAGCGAACTCATAGTGTGAGGATTATTTAAACCTTATAAGCATGGAATTAACCATATTCTCATCCAATATTATGTGGCTTATCTTAACAAGAACTAATTCGTGTGTAATTATTTTGTTGTGTTTGAATGCAATAGGTCTTTGCCAATTATTGGGCAAATGATACAAGAAATACAACCTCTGCAATTCCTAATGCTACTTATTATGGAATGATGGCAATGTCTAGATTTAATGGTGAAGCAAGTAACAACTTTCCATACATGAGATATAATCACAGTGTGGAATGGAGAAAAGATAGTGGAAAATGGATTGCCATTTTGACCAAACATCCTCATCCAATGTCTCCAACAGTTACTCATCATCATGCAAATGCATTTGCTATTAAACATGGTGCTCCAGAAAAAGGGATATTGCTGAGGCTGAAAATAATGGATATGAGTCCAGAAAAAGGTTTTTTTTAGATTTATTTACTCTTTAATCTATTAACTAAATAAGAAAATTATATTCTTACCTTTTCAACCTATACACGTGTAAGCTTAGAAAAAAAAATTTCCCGCTCAAACTCTCTACACATTTCTGCGAAATCACTCACTCATCCATAAACGTCACTTGTCATTATTATTATAATAATAAAGAAAAATTGTAAAAATCAATCAAGAAATTTAAATAATAGCTGTCAATCATTATTCTGCAACTCTCTTACTCATCACATTAAATAAAATCACTCACTCATCTCATAAACGCCACTTGTCATTATTATTATTATAATAATAAGAAAAAATGTAAAAATCAGCCAAGAAATTTAAATGATAGCTGTCAATCATTATTTCACCCACTACTTTTTGTTCATTAATTTATCACATTTGTTTGGTTCCGTGTGAAATGCAGTACTATTCATATTTTGAATGATTTTTTAGTTTGAAAGTAATATACTTTATCGGTTAGAAAGAAACTTTTTGATATTCGTTAGAAAGAAACTTTTTATTTCATGGAGCTTTAGGACTATTATTCATATTTAGTTAGAAATAAAATCTTCATTTCCTGGGGCTTTGGGTTGCATTATCACTCATACACGTATTGTCATATTTACCACTCTAACACAATGACTTCTACAGACCTATTTCTCAGCTTCATCATTACTCTACTCTTCACTTTCCTCTTTATCTATGATACATTGCTTATCTTATTTTTCACTTTTCAAAATACTCAATACTCAATTTGTGCTTCAGATAGTGGTAAGATTTTTTGCTTTTATTTTTCATGTTATTACACCGTTACTTTTTCTATGTTCATTGCATTTCTTTTTTTGTTTATCATTATACTAGCATTTCATTATTTTGGCGGGTTGACAGTTCTGCTCCATCTTTGGAAATGAGAATTTCATCATTTTTCTATGTTCATTTTCATCCTTTTTCTATGTTCATTGCATTTCTTTTTTTGTTTATCATTATACTAGCATTTTATTTTTTGTACTTATGTTATTAATTTTTTGGTTCTTTCTGTAGTAACTAACATTTACATTTGATAGTGTATTTTTTGCATCCTTCAAAGCCATTTCATATATTGTTATTTTATTTTTTATGCTCCAAAGCTATTTCACCTTACAAACCCTTATTTGTTGTTGTTGGATCTATTTGTTATCATTGTCAAGTTATTAGTCATATCTTTTTTCAGCTGAAATTATTGACTGTTAATGGTAACGATGATAATGAAATTCTCATTTCACTTTTTTCTACTCGCAGCAATCATGGCACGTAGAGTGAACTTCATTTCTGAGATAAACGGTTCAAAAGATACTTGGAAGTTGAAGGTTAGGATTATTGGTCTTTGGCGGGTTGACAGATCTTCTGCTCCATCTTTGGAAATGATTTTTATGGATCAAAAGGTGTTACTTTGTTAGCCATTTTTTCCTTTCTTATATATTTGTTTCATGTATTTTATTAAATTTCAGACATAATAACTTTTAATTTTATTTTAGGGAGACAAAATACAAGCGGTTGTTAAGAATTATCAAATTTCACAATGGGAGCCTCAACTGGAAGATGGGAGTAGTTACATTGCTGAAAATTTCGATGTGGTTCTTAATGAAGGTCTGTATAGAGGTTCGAACCACCCCTTCAAGCTTATCTTCCAAAAAGGTACGATAATGAAAATGAATGAACTGTATGAAATTCCACCATATGTTTATTAGTTCACTACATTTGAGGACATTCTTAATGGAGTTGTTGGTACTGATGTCTTAGTTGGTAAGTGTAACCCATTTTCAATATAGTTTAAAATTATTTCGATTATTCTGTATACTACCTAATGGATTATTATTTTTTAGATGTTATTGGCGAGTTTATAGA
>NC_032028.1:6252314-6254437 GCF_001865875.1 Lupinus angustifolius | reverse complement strand
TAATATGACATTACATGTTTTTTAATGTAGCAATCACTCTCAGCAACTTCTGATTATGATCCTGACTGTTTAGCATATCTCACTCCACTTAAGAGGTTGGGATCTTCTGCTCTATCTGAGGATGCCCAAGATATTGGGTTTGCACAGATGTCTTCCACCAAAAATGCCAAACACATTTCGAAAGATTGATTGCACTTTCAGAACATTGTACTTATGTTCATTTGTTTTGGATGTTATCAAGTCATCACCAAATGTTGTTTCATTTTGGTTTTTTTGATTTTCTGAAATTTCATACCAGTTAGGCTTTTGTGTGTTTACTGGTATTATTTTGGTTGATGGAACATATGTTATGCCAATTTGTAATTAATTTCACCGAACTTCTTGCACCATTATTTTGTGTATGGTGAAAGTTGTGTATGTAAACACAAGCTATGTTAATGCCAAGTGAAGCTTTGCTTAATGAAGTATTATTCTCCAACTCATTTCTAATTTATTCTCCATTATAATTGGTATCAATCAGATAAACCATTATGATTGGAATCAAACTATAACATTAGCAGCATTAGGCCATTTACTTTCAGTAGCTTCCAAGGTCAATTCAAAACAATCAGTATGTATATAATTCCAATCTTGCATTCCTCAGTATCTCTTGAAATATGTTATGCATCCATTTATATTTAATAAATATTCTTAATTACTATCATATAATATGATTCTTAATAATGAACCATTCACGATGAGTATAGTAATTTTGTTGCAGACCTTTAATCAAATGGAAATGTAGGAGATATAATATGATTCTTTACATTGGAAGTTTCTTATATCATACTACAAATGGAAATGTAGGAGAAAAGTTCAAACTCCCAAATCATTGAAATTGTAGAATATGATAACAAATTAGCATAACATCCATTCTTTATTTAAATAAAATTAATTCATAGTTAATCTAATTACATTTATATTGAACCTTCTGTTACAATAATGAATTTGTGGCTAATGCAAAGAATAGTTTGTTTTGCCCCTCGTCTTCTGCTGTAACATTTTTTACTAACTTTGTCTTGTGAAGGTCAAGGATATAGATGATAATTTACTAACTTTTAAGAGTTAATGGTGATTAAATATAAATGATAGATGATATGCTGATAGTATACAAAATCATACACTACCATTGCATACTTTTTTCTCTCTTTTAGTTTCTCACCTTAACATTTACTTTCCCGCTTAAAACAAACCAAAGTTTTATTACCCATGGTAATGATATCACATTCCTCAAAACAGAGAAACTTCTGCCTTTACAACCATAAACTCCAGGGAACTTTTCTGGCACTACACAACCATCCATTTTCTTTTCCTCTTTATTATTATTACAACCTAACTTCTGCCATTACAGCCATAAACTCAGGTAAAATTTTCCCAAAATGTCTTCTATTTATTGTTCACTTTAATCCTATGATTCATCATCTTCTCTAACACCTCCATAGGGAAAACATTACTATTTTACTGTTTCAATTAGTGGAGGGTTTTTTCCCCTAAACCCAAAACCCTTACTTCATCTTCCTATTCAACATCAAAATCCTAATTCATGTTACTATAGAAAACGTGGTTTTCAATGCCCCACTGAAGGATTACTAAAGCTAACCTTTTATATCCTTGAAATTGACTACATTATTGAAGCTCTCATGGACACAAAGGGGAAACCGAAAGACCAAGCAAGTCAAGCACGATTAAAGAGGAAAATGGTGATGGAAGGAAAAAGAGCTAAACAATGTAAAACCTCAGGTTCTATTTACATATTATCAATTACAATATTCATTACATCATTTTATTCTTTACATAAGTGTCTAATAACATGTTAATAACACATGTATACCTTCTGCACCACCACTAAATAAGTTCGATGCTACTACTTCTTCAGGGAATAAATGCAAAAGACATGCTACACCTTTGTCAAATATCACAACAATAGTTATTAATGAAAGAAAGTAATATGACTACCAAATTAATGGGACATTCCCATCAGGATCCAATATACGCACTCAACCAAGTGATACTCATAACTTATTATTGCACCAAAGAATGAGTGCAATTCAAACAAAGTCTGTCAATGTTAATTTGTTCAAAAA
>NC_032028.1:6196783-6252214 GCF_001865875.1 Lupinus angustifolius | reverse complement strand
TCGATGAAATTAATGATTATGTTCTATCATTGATTCCTGGTAAGTGTTTCAATCTTCAAACCTTTACACCAATTATACATGTTACTAGCAAACCATTAACATCTTCTTTGTAAATGCAGGTGAGGAAATAGAATATTTAAGCTCAGATTCTGTTGATAGATCAGAATGTAATGACAATGAAGCTTTGGATGGACTTACTCCTGAGTTTTTGAACTCTCTTAGAACCTCAGGTCTTCCAAACCACAAAATAAAATTGAAAATTGGAACTCCAATAATGCTTATGAGAAATCTAGATCAATCTGAAGGACTATGCAATGGTACAAGAATGATTGTCAACAGGTTGGCAAACCATGTCATTGAAGCAAGGGTAATAACCGGTAAAAATTTTGGCAAGATGTTTTACATTCCGCGAATGAGTTTGTCTCCTTCCCATTCACCTTGGCCTTTCAAACTAACACGGAGACAATTTCCATTGATTGTTTCATATGCTATGACAATCAACAAGTCACAAGGTCAATCACTAGCAAGTGTTGGATTATATCTACCTCGACCTGTTTTCAGCCATGGTCAATTGTATGTCGCTTTTTCTAGAGTTCAAACCATTGAATGACTAAAAATTCTGATACATGACAAGGAAGGAAAACCAAGTAATACTACAATAAATGTGGTCTTTAAGGAGGTTTTCCAGAACCTATGAACAAGTAAGTATATACTCATTATTTTTTCAAATAATCGTTTAAATATAATTCCATTTGTATTTAATTAATATTCTTAATTACTATCATATAAAGTAATATAATATAATTCTTAATAATCGACCATTCATGATTACTAGAGTAATTTCTTGCATTCCTTTCGTCACTCAGTTACTAATTTTATTATATTTATTTACCTTGCAGGTTTCCTATATCATACTAGGATGTAAAAGGCCATGTACTTTTTGAGTTCATTTGTGTTCAACATATATATTACAATACAAATGTAAACATGTTACTAATATTAATATATATATTATATATATTTATATATAATTTTATTTTTGTTTAATAACATTAAAACATATGCGATATTAATCATGCGAAAGAAAAAATAGTTGCCCCGTGCGTATGCACGGGTTACTTACTAGTTAGTTATCTGAAATTGAATCATATTTATTACTTGGATGAATAGTCAAGATATAAATGTATCTTATTTTTCTGTAGCTATGTGACTGACCACTAAATAGTTTTTTTACTATTCATGTGTCTAATATGATCAGGATTTTGCTGTTTTCACATTATTAACAAATAAATTGATATTATTGGGTACTTTACTTTATTATATACATTAATGTTTTACTGGTTTTATTAACCATCAAACAACAAGAAAATTTCTCATTCGAATCTAAATTATAAATTTATTAAATATACATTTCTCTTACTTATTTTTTCCGTTTAGTGAAGATCTTTACTTAGTAAGGAGAAGGTTGTTATATTGACTACTTTTCCTAAAAAATATTAGATAAGTGCCTCATAGTCACCATTTTTTCTCTGCCAAGGGTCTTGTGTTGTTGCCTTAGTACTAAGTGACAACGCTGTCAAGATTACATATCTTCAACTGTGTTTTATTCTTTGTCTCAAACTAATCATATATTAATACTTGGATAAAATAAAAAAATTAAAAGTAAAAAGTAATAAAATGGAGCACTCTAATTGACTTGAGACATGGAGTAAGGCACCGTGTGAGACATGTGATCTTCATCCCGATTGTTGTTCGCTTACGAAAGTGAATTATAACTTTGTCAACAACTTCTTTACATTGAAATCATAAATATTGAAGTCCTAGCATTATGACAAGATGATTCTTGTTTTTGTCATTTCATTTAGCATGTACTATGGTTAACAAAACCGGTATTACATCTTATGCATTAATTGATGTTTTTTGATTGCAGGAAGAGAGAAAACGTAGTGACTCCACAGGGTCCAAAAGCTGTAGTTCGAATTGAGAGCCAAGAAGACATACCCAATGATGGTTACTCATGGCGTAAGTATGTACAAAAAATGGTCAAAGAGAACCCTATCAGCCCTAGGTAATAATTAATAATATATAATATCTAAAGTTTACATCAATGTTCAAAATATATTATCAACTTGAGTGTAATATTTATGATAAAATATGAATTGTAGATGATACATTAATAATGTATAAAATTCATATATTATTCATGCATATATTTTTTTTTTTTCTCTATCAACTTATGTTATATCAATCATGTATGCATTATTCTTCTTTTAAGAGAAATTATTGTTAGAAATTCATAATTTCTAATTAAGATGAACAAGATATATTTAATATAATTATATTGATTAAGTTTAACTCTAAATATCAAGATTATTTTTTTTTTATCAGCAAAAGGAAAGATTTTATTAAGAGAAAAAATAATTACAAGAGAGAAAAAGCGGAGAAAAAAAAGAAAAAACTAAAAGCCTTTACAACATACACTCAAGACAAAAATGGGGTTTGCTATCCAGTCTGAAAAAGAGATCTAATCTTTGTCCCTCTTCCCATTAATCCAAAGCCAAGAAGTAACCCTAGCAGCCTCAAAAAATTTCTCGAGAGAGGGATGCACTGAATTAAAAATAAAGTCATTCTTAGACCTCCAGATAGCCCAAATAGTAGCGAGCCAAATGATATTCCAATAGTTCAAGTAACGTCATGCCACGCGATTAGTAAAATGATGAATGGGCTGAAGAGGAAGAGCTATGTGAATTTTCAAACTGAATATAAAGTTACATGAGGAGAATATTTGTGTAATGACAATAAAAGACTGTATCTAATCCATCAAGCTAAGAATCATTACAAATTTATTAGTATTATTATGTTTATGTTTAAATAGATGATGAATCTATAAATGAATTTCAGGTGTTACTTCAGATGCAATATTAGTGGATGTTTAACAAGGAAACAGGTGGAAAGGTCAGTAGAAGATGTTAGATATGTGATAGTAACCTATGAAGGAAAACATAACCATGAAGTGCCTCCCTCCAAAGGGAAGAATAAGATCACAATTGATGAAAGTTTTGATGAATTTCCAATACCACCTTCACAAGCATTTGAATTTAAGAATGAGGCCTTTCTTGTGTCCAATAATATGGTTAATTCAGGTCTGAGTAGTGCCCATGCTGAGTCTTCTAACTCTGATACTCATGCTGCTGATGGATCTCTTGCTCCAGCCTCTTCTGCCACTGGTGGAGTTCCGCCGCCACCGTCGTTTCTATTCGATCTCAATCTTCCACCACCACAAGAACTTCAAGGTGATGATGCTTGTAGTGAGTCTGAGATATGAACCAAATCAGAAAGATATGTTCATAATGCATGTGGCACGTGATTGAAGTTTTAAAAACATGTCATCCATGCAAAAAGTTTTTTCTTTCCAGAAGAAATAATTATTATCCTAGATAGTGTTTCATATGCTTTTATGGACCAATAATAATAATGAACAATTGACATATTATATTTTTATTGGCCCATGATAATATTTGGACATGATCTGAGACATAATATCTATGTAATTTTTTTATATTGTGTGTCTTGTAGTTGTAGATGTTAATGTTGCCAATCAATTTTGTTAGAGAAACTATTGTATTGTCCAGAAGTAATAATTTAATGTATATCTTTATCATGAGTTAATTTGAAATAATGAATGAAGATGTATCTTGAACCATTGGTTGAAACCATGCAATAATATCTTGTTTAGTTGAAGTATTTTGTGCAAGTATTGTTTCAGTTATTATATCACTGAAACAAACTATGGTTTGTGCTAAACAATCAATAGTACTAAAAAACTACGATTTGTAATGGCATGAGGTATATTTGTGTGCAAGTTGCATACATACCAATGTCAAGGGTCTTTTTTAATCTCTAACAAAAATAATATAGTTCTGGATTATGTGGGTTTTATATATGATTTAATTTGCTTTTTTCCCTCACAACATATCTTTAATTTTTATAAAATAGAATAGTTCTAAAAAGTAAGTGAAGTATCTATGCATTCGGTGTAAAAATTTATACACACATAATATATTATTCATCATTTATTTATATTATTTTTTAAGAATAAATAATAATTAAATATAAATAATGAATGATACAATAATAATATATCAAATTTATACTGTTTAAATTCATACTTTTTTCTCATAAAATAAAATTACCTAGAAGTTTTCAAGATTTTCTGGAAACATTTTACTAATGTTAAACACGTCCATATACATCTTGTGTATAGTTAATGCAGTACCCAAACCTACAATTCCTCCTTAAATTCCTATCATAAAAAAAAGAGTGATATTATATTGCTAATTTATGTTTATAATGTAATGTTATGTTAATTAAACAGTTTTTAATTAAATTTTAATATTGAAATAATGACTTTATTTTTTATTTTTGTTCAAGTAAAAGTAATTAGGTTTAATAGTCAATTTAAATTATATTTAATATTTTTTATCTTTTTAATTGTTGAATGATTGACAATTATTTTTAATATTTTCTATATATCCACATATCGGTTAGATACCCAATGACTAACGAGTATTAACATAAGTATGGGGAGAGTCAATCGAAAAACTAAACAACATGACAAATATGAATAATGCATTCTGTTACCTTTCTAGATTTATTGTCATCCCAATTCTTTATTAGTGGTCGTGATCGTATGCTTTCTACAAGATGGACTAATATCCTTCCTAAAATTGTTTTTTAAGTCCGCTAAATATACTATATCAAGCTTAAACAATAAAGTGTTAAAGAAAAAATTCAACCATACAATTTACGCTTTCATCAAACAACTAATATTTAATTGTCTAGCAACTACAACTATCTTCCCTTCCCTTCCCCGGGCGAAATATCATGTTCTGTCTGTCCTAAAAATGAGTAGAGTTAGTTTGCAGGTCTTTCTAAATTAAAAATAAAAATGATATAGTACATGGAACATTGCAAAATATTATATATTGTTTCTTACTATTTTTTATTTTACTGTTGAAGCATTACAATATTCATGTTATCATACTTACATGGATGACAATGTGACAGTGAGATTCAAAACACAAAACATAACATCTTGTTTTGCATAAACTAAACATGTAGTTGATTGATAAAATATTATATCTTGGAAAATTGTTACATTGTACTTGAGTGGTGAGAACGTGAATTACTCTTGTCATACTTGGCCCATCAAATTTCTTATTGTAGTATTCATTAGTGTCGTGAGCTACTATGTCCGCCCGTTTGAAATACATGTGGGCAAAAAGGACATATTGGACAGACATTTTAGGGCGGATGTGCATATTTTTCATATCTTACTTGCCCAAAACATGCAAGCGAGCTAGCCTAATAGGTATGGCCCAAATTGCCATTGATACCTAACACTTCGAGAAATTTAGAGCAAAAAGTTGATTAAGATACATTGCAATGGATAATGAGATAAAAACAAGAATAAAATGGGCTAAAGATGTTAATCTCCCTTGAGTTTAACACTTCATTTCAATTCAAGAACGAATAGAATAGAATCATTAGGTTAGAATTAATTTCCAACCACAGCAAATATCAATTCTTTGATGAATTGTTTTTTTACTATCTAAAATTAAGAATAGTTATATTATCAATTTAATTCTAATTAAAAAATTCATAAATACAAAAAGAAAAGTTTGGTCAAATGACAATTAATATCCAATTTGTCCCATGCTTCACTCAAAATTCAAAAAATGCAGGAAATAATTAATTTTGTAAAAATAAAAGTAAAATCTGTTTCAAAATTAACTGTATTAGTTTTCATTATAATTTTCATGTTTGAATTTAAAAAGAAAAAATTATATAGACTCCACCAATTTGTCGGGCATGATTTGTTTTCTTAAAGTTCATTCTTTGCCTTCTAGGCCACTTAAAAGCGCAAGTTCAAAAAATCGCAAAAGTGAAATAAATAAATAAATACGTAGAAAAAAAGAGTGTGAAAATTACATTAAAAGAAGTGATTATTTGATTAAAATTAACAGTAGTCAAAATTTCAAAATATTAGTGCTTGTTGGGTGGCCATTAAAAGTAGGTGGAGCTGAAAATAATTGATTCTACCATTCTAAAAGCAGCTAATGTATCTCATTCCATTTGGAAATTCAATCCCCATGTGAATAAAATTGATTGCTAAATACAATAAATTGTTTTTTTCTTCAAAAAAGTGATTGTTGCAAAAACTCTATGCTGATGCCAATTGAGGCTTTTGTAAATTATCATCTTTATACATCAAACGTTGTTTTTTGGAGGCATATCCTTGGTACTGATATATGATGCTGAAAAGGCACTGCCTCAAGCTTATAGTGTCAAATGTTTCTATGAAATTCAAATCTGTATTCCTTGATTTAGCACCTGCAAATTGCTTGTACTCTTCAAATATATAAGTCAAGCACCAATTCTGAAATTTTCTTAAGCAACCAACAAGACAACCAGTTCGATGCTGCATTAATAGAACAATAAGATTAGACCTTAGAGTTAAGAAAATAAACCAAGAATGAATACCCAAAGTCATAATTGAGAAAATTAGTCGAATTAGTCCTTAAGAATCTTGAAGGTTAAGGGCCTGTTTGTTTAGATTAAAAGAGTGATTCTATAAAAGTGATTTTGATCAAAGTAATTTTTGTAGGAGCTGAAAAATATGACATCTGTTTAAGCTTATAAAAACAAAACAAAAAAGCAATTCCATGAAAATAAATTTGGTAAAAGTGATTTATTGAGAAGCTGAAAAATATAACTTCTCAACAAGCCAAACTTCAACTTTTGCAAATAAATTTGAAATGGCCATAACAGAAGTGATTTTATCAACAAAAGGGCTATGTTCTTAAAAAAACCTGAAATTTAATTTTTACGGGCTTCTACTTTTTCCCAAAAGCCCATCCAAACACATGTCAAATGTCGAAAAATACTGTTTTAATCAAATAATCACTTCCTTTAAATGCTTGAAAATTTTCATTTTTTTCATAGTTCAGAGTATGAGAAGCATTTTTCTCATACAAAATTTGCCTATTTATTTATTCTAAAATCAATCTAGGAACATTGAATATACCTTCCCACGATTGCAGTGAATCAAAACCGGATGATTTCTCACATCTGATACCATAAAAAGTTGATGAAATAAGTTTTATGTAAATAAATCTCATAATGTAAAATTTTATACACAATCAATATTTTATCGATCATTCATTTGTATTAACATTAAAAAAAAATTAATGATATTAAAACATGAATGATGAATAATATAATAATAATATATGATACGCATGTATTTTTTTCTCATAAATAAGCTAACTTCTCATTATTATTAAACTAACGAAAGTTAAATAATATATTACCAATTAAAACTTTGAGAGACTCCATTATAGTATCATTAACAGTAGATACAGAAAGATCCTGCAAATTAATACAAGGAATAATTAACCTATAAGCATTATACCCAATTGAATTTAATGCAATCAATCACATATATAATATTACAGAGAGAAAAGGGAAGAAGCGACTTAATTACCGTCTTGCCCTCAATCCCAAATTGAAAGAGTTGAATATTTTGTGATTGAAGAAAGTCCAAATTTTGCTGTGGATAGGGTTCAGGGCACAAGTATCTGCAGCATACAAATTCAAAAAATAACGTCTCAATCATATAAAGAGAATGAATGAATTAATGAAGAAAATCGAATTGAGAGAGAAAAGTGGAACTAACATGATGGATCGAAGATTTAGGGTTTGGAGAAAGGGGAAATTGCAAGGTCGAGGGAAGCTTGAACGGTAAATGCTTTCCTCAACCATTGAAAAATTTGCTGGTGGAGCCAAAACGACGTCGTTTTCATCCTCTACTATTGTCTTCATTATTGTTCTTTCTACCTTCGTTGATTTGGTAGCTTCTAAAGAGTAATGAGAAATAAGTGATAAGTCTCATCCTTATATATTCACTGATAATAATTACATATAGATAGAACTTTATTTATCAATCTTAACTAACTTTTTTCAAATTCAAAATTTACAATTAAAAGTTGGAAGCTTCTTTGAAATAGAGGTGGTGGCGGCATACAAAAAGTTGAGTTGTGCTCGTATATTAAATTCAGTTTTTTTATCACTGAAATTATTGATAGACTCTACCCTTATTTTATCTTAAGAATTCTTCTAATATCGATTATTAAGTGAAGGCAGTATTAAATAAGTATAAAATATATTTATTGTGTTGAGAGTATAAAAATATGCAATCCTTTTCTTTTATGCTGACCACTGGTAAATACTGTATTGGTCATCAAATCGCATATCAGCGAAATTAAATATAAAAATATAATATATTATTATTAATGTTGAAAAATTAATAATAAAATCAATATTTTTTTCAAATTCATTAAAAAATTAATTTTAAATAAAACTAGCCGGTATGACTGATACAGTTCAATTGAAAACCGATCAGTATGATCGATTTTGATCAATTTTGGTCAGTTTTAACCGGTATGATTACATGACTGGTATAATTACTGTACCGTACTAGTATTGGGACTGATCCACCAGTTTACCAGTTGAACTGACCGACACAAATTAGTTTTTATAACAATGATGGTGCCTATCATAAAACTAAATAAAATATTTAAATTAAAATTTAGGAGAATATATTATCTGAATTCATCTCTTGATAACGTGAGAGACTTTTTTCTCTTTCTTTTTGATAATAAAAAATAACAACCTCAACAATAAACTTATAAACTTTAATTAGTAATGCTTTAAGCTAATTTTTAATAAATACAAAGTTGGTTAAAGAGTACTTAACTTTCAGTAAACCTTAACCTACTCTATCTACTAATTATGAGGAAGGATCACATTTCTATTCTTCTATCCAAACCTAATCATATTACACCAAGTAATGTAAAAAAAAATATTTTATATTTTTATGATTTTTTAATTAGATGTCACTCTTTGATTTGATTGATAGACTATTGTAACAAAAAATTGGACAAATTATCTACATTCACTAATCACTCCATCTATTAATCCTATGTAAACATTCAACTTATAGAGCTGGAGCATCAACCCATATTTAATTTTTCAAAGAAAAAATGAAAATAAAAATAAAAATTTAATTTTTTTAATTAACATGATATATTTTTATTAATCTATAACATAATTTGTGATACAGCTATAGATAACAAATCTTTATCAGATATTTAGGGTATCATTTCAATACTATATCATGTACACATTTGTTATATATATATATATTTTTTTTTGTTCAACATATTACAGTTTGTGTCTACATAATTCATGTACGTATATAATATTAAAATTCTAGAGTCCATGATTAGATTTGGACAAATATTGGTGCAATTATGGCTGTGTTTTGTTGACACTTTCACAAAGCATTAGCTTACTATAACATTTATGTACCAATTAATATTCGTGCTTATTGATAACCAAAATCATAGTTCCATTGCATCGTGAAGATCTTACTTTATTTGGGTACCAGGACCCTCTAAAATCCTATTGAAATAGGAGATTGTGATAAATTTTGACACTATCTTATTTAAAATATTTTAAATTAATTTAAATTTCTACAATTAATAATTTTTTAAGATACATGTCAGAATTTTCACTTAGATTCTCTGGTATTAGAGATCATCCTCATTCATTGACTTCACCTTTTTTATCCATTTTCCAAGGGCAAGACCCATTACTTACAAAAATTAACAATCCAAAAGTTTAGAAGGGGTCAAAATGAGAATCAGCAAAGTTCCATAGAACTTCCTTGTAGTTAGACGACCTTTACCGTCAAGGATTTTTGACTATGGTCAGATATGTGTTTCTATAAAAAAAAATGTATTAGATGTATACATGATATTTTAATACTTTGTTACACGGTTAATATATCATTCTATAATTATTGTGTTGAGTTTATTCAAATGTGAAGTCCCACATTAGATATACGGGGAGGAATGAAAGAATTTATAAGAAGGAGAGACTCATGGAACTAATGCATTAAAGTTTTGGTTCAAGACGTGGTGTCTCACTTGTGATTCTCCATTCTTCCATGCCCATGTCCAACACATTGGCAGATTATTGAATATATATGAATAATAAATGATATATTCATTGTATATGAAATTTTATATTGATAATAATATAAATATATATTTACACAAAATTAAGACCACCACCTACTTTCTCATTAAGCTTAGCTCATTCAAATCGTCCATGAGACTAATACTCATTTGAATATATGAGACTATGACTGTAGTTATGTGGTAGAATTTAAAAATTTAAAAAAATATGAATATGAATATTTGTAAAATCAATCACAAAAATGTTGTAGTGAAGATTTATTTTTTACGTTTTTAAATATGTTTTAGATTTTTAATTTGAATTGTTTAGATCCCGAAACAAATTTTATTTGGTAATTAAAAAGTAACTAAAATGTCAACTTGGAGAGTCACAAGCATTTTGAATTTTATGATCGATTTAATCAACATTCTTACCAATTAAAGTGGATTGGTTGGGTGAGGAAAGAGTTTGAGAGCTGAGAGTTTAAGAGGAGAGAGTTTGAGAGGTGAGAGTTTAAGAGGAGAGAGTAAAAAATTAAGTGGGATGATCATATCCTAAAAAAATTCTTATCCTCTTTAAATTAATCACGTTCCACCAAATAATATAAAAAAATATTTTCTGTTTCTTTTTATAAGATATCACTTTTTAATTAGATTGATATACAAATGAGATACTAAAAGTGAGACAAATGATCTCTTTTCAAGGAGTTTAATCACTTCTTTATCTTCTTTTTCTATACAACCAAACAACATAATACTCCACTCTATTTCTCACCCTTTCTATCATCTTTCTCTCTTTTCGTTTTCTTTCTCACATATTTCTCTCTTCTTATCTTATTCCCTCCAACTAAATGGAGTCTAAAATGATCATTTGCGAGTTGAATTTTAAAGGAGATTGAAGGAAAAATGAAGACTTCAAAGTCATATTGCAAATGTATTTCATGACTGTGAAACTTTACATTCTTTTTTATTCACCTCTAAAATCTAATTCACAAACAAAATATAGGAGAAAAATGTATAATAGCGTATGAGCTTTATACATTATCAATGTTCCATTTACCATTCATTGCCAATTATCTTTTACTTTTAAAAAATTAATACAAATAGATACAATGCATACTTATTATATATATATATATATTATGTATTAGAAAAATGAAAAAGAAGAAAAGTGTTGGTGGCCTTGGGTGGGCACGTGTAGAGAAATATAATAAATGAAATTATTATTATTATTATTAAGTTGTATAAAGGAGTTTTAATGTGTGTTGTGGTTGTGGATGGTTGGTTTGTGGAGGGTAGAACACAACGCTTCCTCTTTCTTCCTTTCACACACACTTCACTCTTATTATTATTATTATTATTATTATTATTATTATTTGTTTATAGTGAAGAGAAAGTGTTGAAGAATTTTGGAATTGAAGGTTCTACTTGATGATATGAAATGAATGGACAACATCAACCTCTCAATTCTCCATGGAATTTCATCCTCCTATTCCTATTCCTATTTCACACTTAGGTTATTAATTATTCTTCCTCCCATTTTCACTTTTTAAGCTTTGATCATCTTAACTCGATCATCCATTTATTTCTATTTATTTTTCTATTTATCATAAGTTGTTTTGTGATTCATTTATTTTATGTCATCTCTAATGTATTCAATTTTTTTATAATCATTATCATTTTCCAAATATGCATGTTCAAGGCTATTAATTTATTTACTTAGAATCTTAAGAATCTAGGTAGCGTGTGTTTGTTTGAATAAAGAATTTTAAGGATGGATAGAAGACTTAGAACGATTTGTGAAACAAAATTAAAAGTAAGTTCAAGAGGACTTTTTTCCTGATTAATTCCAGAAAAAAATGGAGAATGTCAAATTCCACATAAACTAGGTGAACTTTGTCAAATTCCACATAAACTAGGTGGAATTTGTCAAATTCCTTGCTTTTTTCGATCAAAATGGTTCTTCCATGACATCTTCAAGGAAGTGATCGGAATATTTGTGAAGGATTCCAGATCTGGCTTGTTTGATGGACCAAAGGCTATGAAGGCAGGGACAGAGCTAGAACATTGGTATTAAAGAGGCCAAAGAAGAACAATACTTTATTTAGAAGAGCCAAGTTAAAAAATTATGTTTCTTAAAAATGTTTTATGTTAAAAATTTGACTTTTGGAAATTTAGGGTAAGTTACATGTAAAAACTTGCTTTTTAAGTAACTTTGTAGCTGGCGTAACTGCCCCATAAAATACAAGATGCACCGCCCCTACATTCAGGGACGTGACGTGGGCGGTGAACCAGCTGTAGAAAGGATCGGCTTCTTTGGAAATCTTGTGCTATATGGTTTCGAATTTAATTTCAAATTCTTTAAAATTTTGAAATACTCTATTTATACGCAACGTTAGACCCTTTCAGGAATCCTGTGCTATATGGTTTTAGTGTTTTTGGACAGAAAAACCACAATGAAAGTATTTATTCTGGTTCTTTATAAAAGACATAGCCCAAGGTACGTTTCAGAAGCAGCCAAGGAGAATATACTGATGCGTTAAATTGAAGTTAACATCCTTTCCTAATTTAAAGCAGTATTTATTCCATTTCTTAGACACAATATTTTTGAAATGGTACATGTAGATACTTTTATAATTTCAGGATGAAATTTATTGACAACTATTAACAATGGTGCCACCAATGGCAAGTTCCTAGCATTTTTAACTCATATACCAGTTTAGTTTTTCAAAGCAACACACACAGGAAACATCTTTTGAAAAATGGTAGACTCATTGCATTCCCAAACAAGTGTTCAGTGTGATTCAGACTTACATCAATTTGAAGATTGTAATGCAATTGAGATTCTGATTTCATCAAAGTAACTTTTTTCATCCAGGGTGGGTCACTAAGGACCCAGCAATGGTAGGAAGGAAATCCCCATATTTAAAGTGGATCACAATTTTTGGCGATGTTTCACATGGAGTACTCTGTTATTCCATTTGTCAGATGCTCATTCATGAGCCTAGTTTGTATGCTATTGACATGAATAAAATCGCTAATCGAACTCGGTGATTCTTTTTTAAATGTAGACTGTGGTGGAACAGATGGTGCTATTAAACTTGTATTACTTCATTCACTCGCTTATAGGTTTAGGTTATGCGTCTTTCAAAAAATTGACTTATTCATACCATCCTATTTCAGATGCACAGTGGCAAATCAAATCGATATCCAGTGAAACAATGGAAGCTGGAGTTTATCCAGAGCGTCCTGGAGAGCCAGATTGTTCATATTACATCAGAACAGGCCTATGTAGATTTGGTGTAACATGTCGATTTAATCATCCTCCTAACAGGAAGCTGGTACAACCTCCAATTTGTTTATACAACTTGTATTCATAAATTTATAATGTATGTTCATGTTAGGTAATTCTCCAGGTTCTTAGATGGGTTTGTTCGAACTAATTACTATTATATTATCAACAAATAATCTCCCCAGGAGATGGAATCAATGGGCAGCTCAAACTATTTTCTACTGTCCTCTAATATTCTGTGCAACACATGTGGTTTGTGTAGTTTATTCCTACTCAAAACAATCACATTTTGTATTCCTTCTGCATGCATATAGACTCCAGGAAGTATATCAGTCCGTTTTTTATTCCTTGATGCAGAACTCCTAATCAGGTTTGACACACGCATGTTTTTTGTTTTCCCTCTTTTCAAGTGTATAGCACATTTTTCTCCATGTTCGCAAGTTGCAACTTCAAATATCAATCTACATATATCTGTTGTATCTGGGCCATATAAAATGTTAAATTTTCCATGATGTGATGTTGGTGTTTTTCATTTTGATATCACTCTATTACTTGGAGAATATGCACACCTGATAGTTTTTTTTCTCCGAACACATCAGGCTATTGCAACGGCAAGGATGAAAGGCGAGTTCCCAGAAAGAATTGGGCAACCAGAATGTCAGGCATGTACTAGTTTCTCAACTCGCATAAGGTCCATATTGCATGTTTGTGTATGATTGAGAATATGCTCGTTTTAAGGTAGAACTTTGTAATTTCTTAAAATCCTAGCAATCCGTTTGAGGGTGATTGGATTTTGGAGACAACAATTTCCTTGGTCCTATGACCATGTTATGTAAGTCAAGCCTACAATGTTATTAGAATGAAAAATATTGAACATAATGACATATGGAGGTGAAGATAGGGGGAAACAAAACAAGCTTTCCACACGTGTTGCATTGCATGCCATTTATTTTTGTGCTCTTTTCTCTGGAATAGTTTATTTAGATTCATCTGAAAATTGGTATTTATGTTGGGTGTAAAGTTCATAGAAAAGATGTTGCTTTGTGTACACATGACTTTGCCTAAACTTGAGGTAATCGACATACGTGTATATAAAAGTAGTTCAATTTATCTTTCACGAGTTAAACAATTTACAAGGTGGGTTAAAATAAGTCTTACTCTCATCTCTCTTTGGAGCTGGTTAATCCATATATTTATATGCTATACAAAATTACAACCTTACACACTTGTAATATTAGTATCAAACTCTCAATGGTTGTTTTGGTCAGATTTTCTTATCTGATTTGTAATTTTTTATCTTTATGAGAGGCATAAATGTTAACATCACCTTGTAACCTTGAGTACTTATTTGTGCCTTCACATTATATATATTGAACATTAACCATAACAAAAACTAATACACCTTTGTTTTGCTTTCCAGTACTATTTGAAGACGGGAACTTGCAAATTTGGAGCTACATGCAAGTTTCATCATCCAAGAGAGCAGGCTGGAAGTGCTGGAAGAGTTGCCTTAAATACTTTAGGCTATCCGCTCCGCCCTGTTAGTTATTAATAATTCTCTCTCCTGTTCACTTATAATTATGACTAAGTTAGTAGCTTTCCATAAGTTTGTAGCTCATTATTGTCTCTTTGGCTCCTTGCTTATTTAGTAGCCATTGACTTGTCTGACCCGCTTTTAGACCTACAGTTAACTAATTCAGATTTGCTCCTGTATGTCCTGTTTATATTTTCCCAAATTTTGTGTTCTTGGACGCAACTACTTAATATCTGACACCTGAACCTTCTCTTGATATTTTGTTTATTTTCGGGGTTTGTTTATATTGATTGTCTTATAACTTGCTATATATTTTCTTTTTGTTTTTCACGCTTCTTCTGCAGAATGAGCCTGAATGCACTTATTATTTAAGAACAGGACAGTGTAAATTTGGGAACACTTGCAAATTCCACCATCCTCAACCAAGTAATATGGTTCTTTCATTAAGGGGTTCTCCTGTTTATCCTACTGTCCAATCTCCAACCGCACCAGGTCAGCAATCATATGCTGGAGGAATTGCAAATTGGTCAAGAGCATCTTATATTGCTAGTCCACGCTGGCAAGGCCCTTCAAGTTATACACCTTTAATTCTACCTCAAGGAGTGGTCTCAGTGCCTGGGTGGAGTGCATACAGTGTAAGCTCGTTTATTCTTTCTCAGGGGCTGTAACTTCTAAGTAAGAAATATAAAGAAGTGCTATTCTATGCTTGTAGCTGACACTTTTTCAGGAGAGTTTATCTTATGTTAAACATGTATTGTGGGGCATTTACTTACATCATTTATTTTTCGTTTTGATTTTGATATGTCTTTGTTACATGGCCATTTTTCTCTAGATTTTTAATATTGCAGTGCCTGTAAGATGTATTCCCAATTTCCCAGCCCATGCGGGTATTACTTAACTACTCTGTAATATTGAAGTGTGCCTGTGTTGATGTGAAATTTCATGTTTATTTTTCAACAGAATACTTTGGTGATCAATCCTTTAACTCTTTACAATGCAACTGTTTCACTAGAACCTACTATTGCTGAGATGTGCCAACATCCTGATGGAATGTTTATTTTGCAGGGCCAAATGAGATCAATCTCTGCTTCCGATAGTCCACAACAAATAATAGGAAATGATCAGACATATGGAACTTCTCGCCAAGATGAAGTAACAAATTCAGGATCACAAGGGGAATATTCTCAATTTCGTTCTGGCTCTGTTCCTGTAGGGTTTTATGCGTTGCAGAGGGAGAACATATTTCCTGAGAGACCTGGTCAGCCTGAATGCCAATTCTACATGAAGACTGGAGATTGTAAGTTTGGTGCAGTCTGTCGCTTCCACCATCCGCGTGAGAGGCTGATTCCTGTTCCCGACTGTGTCTTGAGTCCAATAGGCCTTCCTTTGCGTCCTGTGAGTTGAGTTCTTGCTGTGGTGTTCTATATACTAAGTTGGTTTTTCATAGGCTTACATTTTATTATTTTTTACTTGAAATGGATCCTTTTATTTTTCTCCTAACAAGACCTTGTCATTTAGGAGACATAGGCGCAACTGAGGGACTCTCAATTTTTGGACACTTCAGGAAATATGGGTCCCCTGCTTCCGGGTGTTTTGCCTATCTCTCTCCCAGTGACATGATCATGTTAAGAACTAAAATGAGCAACAATATTTAACCGGTTTAAGATAGCTAGTAACTTATGCTTCCCTTGATAGTAATTTGTGATCATATGTGTTGTCAATGCTTGAATAGTTAGGCTACCAACATATTTCCTTTATCCAGAGTAACCAGGTACTAGCAAGCTAAGAATAACTAACTTGAAACATAAAATGGTTGGATATTTACATTTCTTACGTAGTGTGGAAACAATTTTTTCATAAATGGGATCCAAACTACTAATATTTTAAACTAAATTTTATTAGGAATTGGCATGTCCTAATTGTACATATAACATTTATAAAAAAGGTCGACCTAGTGTACAAGGCTCCCACTTAGAAGGAGGGTAGATGTATGCAAACTGATTCTCTCAAGCAAAGAGAATGTTTCTAGGATTTGAACCCATAACCCCCAGGTGACAAGACCAACAACCTTACTATTATGCCATGACTCACATTAAAATCATAGTACACATTTGATGAGTTCTCAGCTTCCATGGGGGATACTGCATATCATTCTTGAGTTGGAAAACAAACACAAGGAAAGTGTTTGTCAATTTTGAGATTTTTGTAGTAGAATGATGGATTCATTTGAAAAACTAAAGGTTACTTGCTTATATTCCAATGGACGTCGAAATTCATGAAGAGATACAACAACCAAGAGATGTTTTGATGACTTAAATCTATAGCTATGAAGGAAAGCGAAAATGATAGAATAAAGGGAAATGGAGGAGACAAAATATGGTGATAAAGGGTGCCACACTTAGAGGAAGTGATAAGCCCTTAGAATGCCACAAGGGAAGGATCTTTTGATAAGTTCTGGTTTTGGAATGCCACAAGGAAAGCTCCTTGTAAGTTCCCGGTTCAGTAGGAACCATGAGAACCACTCTAACACTATGCACTAAGCAAAGCTCTAAACAAGATTATTCTTATTCTATTGATTCAGAAATGCAGATTACATATATAGGGCAGCTGGCCTGGACAAGAAGACAACCCCATAAATGAAAACACAAGTCCTAAGAAGCCAATAATGCCTTATCCCCCACTAAGTGCCTTTCAATAATGAAGAGGCAAATTGGAAAAGGCAAAGCAATGAGATTAAAAACGTGCGATTCATGGTAGAAACTTCCAGAACCACTTATTCAAAATAGAAAATTACAAAAGTTTGGAAAATTACGCGACAGTTGGTCCACACACAGATAGGATGTGTATGAGTACACGATCGTGTACCATGGTCCAGAGACCAACATGGACAGGCCGTATACTCATCCATGGTCGTAGGTGGCCATTGGCCAATGTCCCTTTGTTTCTTCATAGCTTTGCACCATCATCCTATCCTCCAGGGTCAAATACAGACATTATATATTCATCCTTGGTTTTGATGATTCCATGCACTATTGTGAACCCAATAACCCTTAATCCTTCACTTCTTGGATAATTCCGAGCCTTGTCATTCAAATTGTGGGGTGTCCATCCTTGGCAAACATCAACATTAGAAACTTATATTGAACTATGGATGTAGCATTGCTCAGTTGCTTAAATCCTTGAATGTGGATATAGAAGAATTTTAGTTTTATGTCGAACCATACTGTGAGGCCAAAATAGAATGATTTGCAGCAGTTATAAAAATGAAGACATGAAAGATAATTGAAGACAATGATAACCATCTTGAGTTGTTTGAAGTATGATTTTTCCATTATACCTATCTAAATCAATCTATGATGTCTGACAGCATTGTGATAGCTCCTTATGGTTCTTGATCTATCATTCACCACATATGTGAACAGTGTAATTGTGATATTATTTCCTTTTTTAAACGTGTGAACTTTGTAGGGTATTTTAACATATGCATTTTTTATTTGGCGAAGTGAATAAATGCATAAAACGATTTATTTATAGGAACTGGACAAAATGGAAATATCTGCAAATATTGCTGTCGTTATTCTATTCGATTTTAAATTTCATGATTTAGTAGAAGCTGATTGAGCCAGTGTCTCATTTCCTACAGGGAGAGCCATTGTGTGTTTTCTATTCGCGTTATGGCATATGCAAATTTGGCCCAAGTTGCAAATTTGACCACCCAATGGGAATCTTCACCTATAATTTATCTGCATCGCCTTCAGCTGAGGCCCCTGGCCGGGGTCTGTTAGGTTCTTCATCAGGAACAGCTGCATTAAATTTATCATCAAGACCTGCTGAATCAGGATCATCAAAGCCCAGGAGGCTTTCAATATCAGAGACAAGACAGATTCCTTCCGGTGATGATGACATTGATGATGAGGGATGATGTCTCTTGGAAATGGGTCATTTCGCTTTTACAATTTTTTATGATGGGAGAAACGAGTAATGTGTAATTTATTCCCATTGCTGGAGATGTACAGAGTTCATGTCAGGTTGATTCTATCAATCTGAAATTAAATGTGGTTGCCAGATTCAGTTACTCTGGATTTAATGTTGCCATATTGTGTAAATTTAAGCAAATATTGTCACATTAGGTCTTACCGAATGTGAACATTTCTTCTGTCCTTAAGCTGCTGGTCTTTCTTATTAACCTTATATTAATATGTAAAAAAATCTCATTTTGGAAAATCTATGATGACAAAATTTTACCGTTGTAAATCTTTGTTGAGTGCAGGACCTGCAGGTTTGCAACACATTACAAAGTCTTTACTTTATCAATACGCTTGGGTTTATGCCGTCTACTGTGCATGTCTTGAATTCATTTTAAGCAGTAAGCCATCAGTATTATCAATACCCAAATTTAGAAGAATTCAATGAAGTCGACCTTGATGTATATATTCCTCAAGTCAAAATAACAACTGCTGGAATTACTCTGGATTAAATGTTGCACTTTGTGTAAATCAAGCAAATGTTTCACATTTTGGTCTGACCCAGTGTGAACATTTCTTTTGTCCATATGCTTACGGTCTTCCTTATGAGCATTTTCTCAATATGTAAAAAAATGTCTTTTCGAGTATCCAGATTTTACCTACTCTGAATCTTTGCTGGTTGCAGGATCTGAATGTTTGAAACACATTATAAAACCTTTCTTGTTACACTTGGGTTTATCATGTCTACTATGCATGTTAGGGAGTTCTTTTCAAGTGGCAGGCCAGCAGTGTCAAATACCTGAATTTAGCAGAGTTCAAATGAAGTCAACAATGCTTTTGTAATTTGTATATATATATATATATTCTTCTATTCTTTATAACAGCTACTGGAAAAGAATTTTAATTTGTAATTTATATCTATTCATTATTTATTTCTGCTATCTGTAGTAATTGTGCTGGATAGAGTTTGTTTTGCAAGTGGGAGGTTGTTTTGATTGTGACTGTTGCAGGCAGTGAAAGGAATACCTTGTGATGCTTTTTCCCTGATGTCATGCCCCAAAACATTTTGAACATGTTCTTGTAGCTTGCTCCGGGGTTCTGGCTGCAAATTACATGCTCCAATGAATCAAATTTGGGTGATGGCTGGATGTTCTTTTCCGCTTGGAATTTGGTTTGCTGTTCAATATGATGTGAGTCAATTATGCCTTTTAATCTACAGCTAGGATCACTCAAACAGGAAACTCTCCTATTTTTTGCCAAACAGGAGAGGATCCTGATCTTATTTCTGTCATGGAAGATAACATGTATTTGATGTGTTGCTCAACGATCCTCGTTCATGTTATGATTAAACTTGTGCAGGTACTGGGTCGAATATTTCGTCATTGATTCTCTGATATGTAGATAAAATGTCATGAGAGTTCAGTGTGCCGGTTTGCAGTATATTAAAAAGCAGTTATTGGATTTGTTTCCTGATTTGGGTTATCCATCTTTAAATTTTGGTGTTCAAATCATGGTACTTTTTAACTTAAATCAATGGGGAATGTTGTTCTGTTGAGTGGAGAATCTTCACTGGTTACGACATTTTTATGCTTGGATTTATTATTACTATTTGCTATGTTGTACAATGTACATGGTCATGACTTAAGAATAGACGTGGGTCTTCCCGTGAGATGTACAATACAACCACCGTGACTTAGTATTCCCATCAGATTCTGACAACTTAAGTTGTGGTTAAGCAAATAGGTTAACATGATAAATGTTGCTTCTGTATGGCCATCAATCGTTTCTGAAGTCTAGTGGAGAGGAAAATGAATCAATTGTTAACAAGAAAATCTAAAACTTGATTCTAGATTATTTTTAAAAAATGGAATGAATCTTGCATAGAAATGTTTTTGTTACTTTTTTACTTGTACAGAAACATTGACCATAGCAGAAGTTGATGATGTCAGTAAATACCATGGTCTCTTCTTTCTCTACTCTAGTCTTAACTGTAGACACTAGACTAGAGAGTATAAATCAAAGAATGGAGACAAGATTGGTCACTGTCAGAGGTCTTTGATTTCAAAGGATGCATTTGTCCTTGTCCTTGCCCTTCAGGAATTGAATCCAAAGCAGGTCAAAAAGAGTGCAGAGAATCTCAACCTTTAAAAAAATGTTTTCTTTCTTAGCAAAATATAACTCAACCATTGGATCAAGAACTGCAGCAGTCCCTAGATAATCCTATTCTTTCACTTCCTCTTCAGTTCTTTTCAGGTTCCAACACAACACTATCTAAAGCTATCAATATAATTTACTTCTCTATTAACAAATAAAACTCCCCACTCTCTAGCACCAACCAAAGAATCACTTGTCAAGATGTCTGCTTCTGCTCATGCTCATGGCTTCATCATCTTTCTCATTCTTTTGTTCATTTTCTTACTCAACGTGAATGTGAGTCCTCTCTCCTCTCCCTCAAAGTCCAATTGAATGTATAGAAAAAAGTACTCAAATTTCTTGATTTTCATGACTAGGAAGCAAATAAGGTGGCTATTCCCATTGAAGAGAGTAGAAGGAAGTTGGGAAGCTTCCAGATATGTGCACTATGCACTTGCTGTGGTGGAGCTAAAGGGTTGTGTTTGCCCTCTCCTTGTTGCTATGCCATCAATTGCAGCATTCCCAACAAACCTTTTGGCTTTTGTTCCTTCACCCCTAAAACCTGTAATTGCCTTGAGTGCCAGGTTTAATTATGAAATTTCAAGAATGAACAAGTCAAGAATGTAGGGCTTCATCATGATTCTTCACTTTTCAATCAATATACTAATGAAAGTCTTTTATTTGCAATATGTTTGCTATTTGCTACCATAATTGTGAATTGACCATGTATAATGCAATAAGACTTGGTTTGTGTATTATTCTTTCTTTTTCTAGGTGTTCAATTATACTAATACTAATCCTTCTATATTGTTAAATTAATGAAACATGAATCTTATATATCTCAATTGTGAGGGCATTTTCAGGATCAAATAAATGGGTCATGGATGTTTCATCCATGCCTTCTATTTATTGGTAGAATGATGCTTTTTGGACCCCTTTTCTTTTCTTTTTTTAATTTTGGACCTCAAGGACTTGGGTCACTTCCAAGAATGCCCTTCAGTCTCATTTCCCTCTATTCTCAGTTTCTCACTACTCTTCTTCACTTGCAACACCATCACCATGCTCACTTACAATCCTCCTCTTGTGGTTTTGAGGAATTCAAAATGTTGGCTAATAATTACATGAATTTGGAGTCCCACCACTTGTTTGACACCATTCGCGGGGTCTAGGAAAAGACTAACATAGCCCCAGCAGATGTTGCAGAAAACTTGATGCAGAAGGTAGCTAATGAAGATGTTGAGACTTGCTTTGAGAAATTGATCCAAGACCTCAGAAGCTCTAAGGAAGAGGCAAGGATGAAGGTTGAGAAAGATAAAGGGACTAGAGCAATGAAAGAATCAAATGGAAAGAACTTAGTTAGAAAAGGAGGCAACATGTGGTGAAACTGAAGGAGATTATGAAAGTTGTTGATAATGCAGAGTTCTAGTAATTTCTTATTATCTGTTTTCATATATTTGCTTGTATTGTCCTAAATATCACTAAGATAACTGTATTGTAGTTTATAGTTATATTGACATGCTTTCTCTTAAAGGAAGACATTGCTATGGTTTAAGTAGTAAATAACCTAAGCTGGATCACATTATCACAGACTCACCCTTTGAGCTTGATGCATTATAATAGTGTCATGAATAATAGTATTAGAACTATCTCAAATATATTGGATTATAAAAGACTTAAATATTAAAGCATGTTTACACTTGGTGTTAAATATTAAAGCATAATAAATAATAAAAGCTGGTTGGACAAAAGCATCTATGTCTTACATGCTTCAAATCTTCCTAATGTCACAGAAATTTGTAAAAGCAAGAACAATTCACTGATCAAATCTTATAACTTTGTAATGTAAAAGTTAAGACACCTATACCTTTTTCAATAATTGTTTTTGGAAATCATGTATTAACTGTCACAAGGTTTGCTCCTAAATTAAAAATAAAAAAAATGATGTATTAAAAAAATCTGGCTTCTGTGTTTGTAACTTCACCCTCATTTATATCTATCACAGTTTTATTGTATTCAGCTTCAAAGCTGTTTGTATTAAAAAATCATAAGATGCTCCCAACTTATTTAAGATAAAATCTTATCAGTTGAGTCATGTTGCCCTTGGCCTTGAGATCCTGATCTTTCTGTGTCTCAATCTCAGCACATGATCAACACTTGATGTATATCTGTCAGTTGCATTTTCTTCCCTTTATATAAGTGAAGTGTGCCTTTACAAAATATACACGACTTTGAACATCACTCCTATTCCTGCAGTGGCTATTGATATGGATCCACCCAACATTTATCCTCCTCAGCTGCCTTTTCCCAACGTTTTCTAAAAACTTCTAATTCCCAGTGGGAAAGTCTCCTCACCTGCATAGAATAGAAATCATTCCGATGCAATACGATTAAGATAAATAAAATAAGGACGGTAAAGTCCACGAGGATCCTGCCTAGTAGGGTGGGGAGGGTGAGTTTATGCAGCTTTACCCTTGCAAACGACAAAGTTGTTTCTAGGATTCAAACTCATGTCATTCGGTCACAAGGCAAGCAACCTTATAGTTGCGCCGAAGCTCACCCTCTATGCAATGCGATTAAGATAATGGAATGATACTAATTGTTTGGCTCAAAATTCACATACTAAAAAAATTACTTGTCTCAAGTTATTAATAGAGCAAAATGAACCATGCTTTTAACATAGGGAAACCCAGACAGTGGCTTCAATTGACAAAACATGACAGGTTAGTAACTTACATCACCTCTATGATCCTTTTCCTTAGATGTAACCTGCAAGTTATATATAAGTCTAAGTTTCAAGGCTGGTAGAATGAGAAACACATGTTCCAGATTAAGAAAAGCATGTTATGAAATTATAATCTTAAAAAAAATCAAGACAAGCATTACTGAATACGTTAAACTCTGATAATTATGCCAGCTAGATTTCTGACCTTAGTCTTATCTATGCCTCCAAGAGTAGGAAGATTGTGGTGGACGATATATTCAGCATCCACAACGCCGACTTTTTTTGTTCGATCACCCTGTCAACCATAAATAAGATAAGAGAGAAATCCACGGAAATCATGTCGAGTAAAATGGACGAATTATAAATCTTCACAGAAAAATAGATAGAAATGTCGTAAATAGAGTCATTACGACACGATCAAGGGAATAGTTCCCCACCCCGGAGATTCTTTAGAACTTTACTATATTATTAATGATTTCGCTGAATCCTCTATGACAGTTCATCTTGGATCATGTCTAGAACTCCCCTTAATCGTTTGTGTAGCCACTCATAAATCCTATTTTTTTAATTCATTGACATCTCTAACTTTACATATTGTTCCACTTTAAATAGAAGATCTTAACCTATATATCTTTGTGATGGAAAATAAAAAGAATATAGCAAAATCCCATCAGAGGAATATACAAATGTAGAAAAATTGGAAATCATGAAATTGCACCAAAAAATAATGAGCTTAACTTGCCTGAGCACAGTAGCCAAGCTGCATGTCTAGACCCCATGCATGAACCAAATCACTCTGTAAAATAAACCTCATATGGTGAATATATATGTAACCAAACAATGCTAATGGTAATGCTTAGAAGCAGCATTAACAGAACATAATGGTGCACCTGGATCATATACCAAACGCAACGCCATGCAGGTCTTGAGAAAACAGGAGCCATCATTTCTATCCACCTGAAACAAATAACCCATCTTTATTCGACTGCTGTAAAATAACGGGAATCCGCATTAAATTAGTTCTTAGTTACCGCGATAAATTTTTACCCGGTGCAAGGAGGAGCTGTGCTGCTTTTATCACAGCCTTTGCCACCATGTCCAGGTTTGTATGTCCTTCTGCAAGCACAACCACCAAAACAATGCACAATGTTAGATTCAAGTAACTGAGCATAAGCAAGCATCTACTTTAGCACATATTTAATAATAGTAGCATCATTCAAATGCAAAGGCTCTAGTTTGCATTAGTTTTTTCAACAAATGTTCATTACCACAGATTGAGAGGCTTTGAACTCAGAATCTCCTTCTCGGATTTGGTGTATGGTTACTACTTGGTATAACTATTAACTTTACCACAAAACTACTAGCAGAGTCTCCTAGAGGCTAAAGTACTTATTGCAGATTCCTAATGGTAATTCATGGTCTAACAAATGATATAACGATAACCAGACATTCCTGACGAGTGTTGCGACAAAACAAAACAATAAAAAAAAAACCATCAAGAAAATAAGAAGGATGACCTGTGCACTGTTGACCTCCTCCCACGAGCAGTAATTTGATGATGCACTACTGATTTCTGAGGATCCAATGCTGGTTGTGATATCTCTAGCCCTTCATGTTTGATAATAGAAACATACCTAAAAATCATTTAAGAACGCATATCAAAAACTCATTCTTAAGATGATCGATTAACATAGGAGTGTTTCTTTTTCGTAAACATTAATTCTCTCTTAAGTCTTAAGTATACGATCTTAATATGATTGTCAGAACTAAAGACCATATGTGAGAGGATAGATATAAACTTATGATTGCTTATTTTAGCTAAAATACAAGTGCAGTAAACTACATAACTGTATTTTAAAGGAATTAAGAAAGTATTCAACATACTTATCTGGGTTGAAATTTTCGACTCCTAGGTCCTCATCCCAGAGGAATATGTAATCATACTCTGCAACTATATCCGGGTGCAAAAAACGCTTGGCAAACCACCTAGCCATTGAAAACATTTCCAAGGAAAAAAACACATTTAGGATAACAAAACTTATTGAAAATATGGATGGGAATGAAATGTGAGATCACCTACCATTTGCCTTGATTGATTGCGGCCACATGAATGACGTGATTGCTCCACTTAAAATCCTTCCATTCGTCAACAATACCATCATAGTGGAAGAGCATTACCATAAAATTACTTGCTATAAACTGCAAATTGGTGTAGAAAGAGGGTCATGCCGAATGGACCAAAATAGAATATTAGTAATGATTAATGAGAAAGCTTTAGAGAACTCATTAAAGGACCTTTTGGACCATCTTGTCCACAAGATCTTTCTGCTTTATCCCGACCGCCATTGCGAGCAAATTGGTTGTTGCATTTGCCTTAACCTGATTCAAATATAGGCAAATCAGTACATACCATATACAAAGAAAAAATAACTAGGACCAGGGAACACAGGTCGCGATATATGTTCTGTGTCAATTACAGTGATCTCATAGGCTACATCGCTACCCGATAACTTCAAGCCAAAAATATAGAAGAGTAGAAACTTGAAAGATATTTAAAGTTCACTTAATGTTCCCTCTACTTAAGCAGAACAAGATATCTTCAAACTGATATTAATATGCCAACTTCGAATTCTAAGTACATTACAATTGTAATTGAGAAGAAACATTATTTGGTTTTCTTCACATTATTAAATTTTCAAAGTAAGGATAGTGTGACAACCACATCACCCTGACACTGCATTCAGAAACACATCAAAACTACAAGATTTCCTTTTCACTAAGGAATATTTTTTTTTGCTTCGTAGGTTGACATTCTAGACAGAAAGTTGATTCGTTGTGACGGAAAGAAACTTACATCAACAGCATGGCTATGCTCCTTCTTAGGAATTTCCCACAAATGTTTCATTTCAAAACTGGAAGTGTTGCTGACTATACCAGCAGGTAATGCTTCACTTCCTCTAGGCCTGCACTGGTTCTACTAAACAAGATAAGCAAATATAAGCACCAAAGTCGAACATCGATAATAGTGATAGTAGTATATGATGAACAAGCTGGCACTGTTAGGGAGATGAACCTTGCATTGATCAATTTCCTCCACTTTCGGTTTTTCCGTTCCCTCGCTTGGCAGTATCTGCAGTCTCTGTAGTAGTCTCTGAGATATAGAAGAACATGAGTTCCACTTAATCGAAGTTAAATCAATATGATTACTTGAACTACGACCATACACTCTCGAATTTAAAACACTGAATTTCAAGATGGATATATAATACTTAGAAAATGAAATACACACATAGAGAAACCACTGAGTGGAGTACCTGATTGGAGCCTTGTGAGGATATAGAAATTGTGAAGAACAAAATAAGACCAATTAAAAAAGATGCTGGGAATAGGGCATAAAGACATGATTTTGATTCAGCAACCACATGTTCCTGGTTCAAGTACATAGGCAAAACTTAACTAGTTAGTTAGATATAGTAAATTATATCATATTGTAATAAAATTGAAGTAACATTACTGATTAAAAGAAATCAGCAGCAGAAAATGAATGATTCAATTAAAGCACACCAATATGTCATAATGTCCTACAGAATAGTGGATGAAAAAGTATTATGATTTGTTTTTTAGTCCTTAAGAAATATTGTTTCAATGTCAAGATCAAGTCTGTCAAATGAAAAAAGGAAAAAGAAGAAACTGGTATATTTTATTTTGTCCAAAATTGTTAGTATCCAAAATCATTATAGACTTAGTCAAACCGAGACATTACTTAACTAAAATTCTTCCAAAACTCAACTCCCAACTCGATATTAAAAAAACCACTCAGACCAATAGATAGAGGCGTGACATTGATTGATGTTTTCTGGATTAACAAAGAAGAGAAGGAGAAACAAGAATAGAAGCAATAGCAATAATGACATTAATAATAGAGAAAAAAGATATTGTACTTACATCGTCCAACATATCTAGTGATCATAACTCTTAAATAAAATAGAATATTACATGGATCCTCTAGTAATAAATGGTTGGTTTTAATTGCAGTGGCAACAATTATTGTTAAACAATTCAGCATCTAGACCCAGATTTAAAAACTTAATAATAATATGGGAAAAAAGAGTTGTGGCTACTAAATACCTGAGGAGGCTTCATTATTGTAATTCAGAAGTGGAGAACAAGTTGGTATTGTAGAAGAGATGAAAGTATAAGGAAGATAATGGTGATTATGATTATGATTATGATTATGGTTTATAAGTTATGGAATATAAAAAGAAGAATGAAAAGATAAGAAGCAAAAGAGTTGAAAGAGAGAAGAATAGTGAAGATAACTATAAAAGTAGTTGATGATGAAAGCAGTGGGAACCGAACAGCGCGGGGGACTCTGTTCCTGTTCCTGTTCCTGTCACTTTCACAAAACAATAACTTACATGCGACGTTCTTTTTCACACATCATAAGGTTTAATTCAAAGTCAAACTTTATACATCAATCACAACAAAATACAAATAACAACCTAATATTAATATATTCAATATTAATATATTCAATATAAATATTTATATAGTATTATTATATAAGAGAATACACGTTACAAAAACTTTAGATTTTAATTATTATTTTTATAAAAATTTCCTTATAATTGATACCTAACATGTGAAATAAGTTTTAACTATTATAATAAATAAATCCTATCCCTTAATATATTATTCATTTACATTTTTTTAAAAGTTAATAATAATTAAATACGAAGGAAAATGATACAATTAAAACTCATTTAAATGTTTTTTCTGAAAAATCCATTCAGAGTTTCATCAATTTTTTTTTTCTTTAAACAAACGGTTGCGTTAGTGGTTGCGAATTTTACCTCCGCAACACAAATATGCTTTTCATTAATTTATCTCTTTAGGTTACAAAGATATTATTACTATTATATTTTCTTCCCAAAAGTTATATTCTTCATTTCAATATTTAAAAAAAAGAAATAAATATATATAATGACATTATATGAATTTTATATACTGATATTGTATTATCTATCATTTATATTTAATTATTATTAATTTTTATAAAAATGATCTAAACAAGTGATAGATAATATATTAATTATCTTTATATTAACGGTGTGTATATATTTTATTAATTTAAAAATGTTATCTTCTTCTAGAAAGTCAATTAAAAAAGAGAAAAAAGATGTATGATATTATTAGTATAAGAGCTTTTTAAGCTATTAGTGCATTACTTGATTATAATGAACACCTCTATTAATTTTAAAATTAAACTCATTTCTCTTAAAGGAAGTTGTGTGATTACACTTAATATTCCTAAATAGGAGCTAAGTACCATGATAAATGATTATTGGTGAATATCAATATCTAGATAAGAAAGCTAAAAAATGGTAAGTATGAGAATGCATTAAATTTGTACCAATCATAATATTCAATATTTGTAAGTATGATAAATTAAGAATAAAATTAGAGCATATTCACATTTTTTAGATTTGAGTTAATTATATTCACATTTTTAAGAGATATCACTGAAATTATACTCACCTTATTATAGGTATATATGTAATTGAGTTTCCACCATTATTTTATTTTCATTTTACTCTTAATATTTTTTATTTATAAAGTAAAATCATATAATTTTAGATAACTATATAATTAATACATCTTACTTTAAGTTGGATATCTATATTATATATTTATACTTCTATACTTAATATAAGTGATTAAGTCATTTTTAAAAATACAAGATGGTTAAGTGACAGCTTGATGCAAGGTGTGGTTTTTTATTTCTATTGGTTTAATATATATATTAATTTGTGCGATCATTAATACATAATTAAGAATGCAGCTAAAAACCATCGTATGATGTTCTTGCGTATTACGTTTTAAATATAATAAATTTATTTCAATAATTTCATTCTAATCACATACTTCATAATCAAAAATATCTGTGATAACTCAATTATTTGAATTTTTCAACTTGAAAAAACTAACCTCACATCCATTAAATAAACTCAACTACAAATTATAATATTTAGTACAAAATATAATATTTGACATTTAAAATATGCAGACTATATGTTATAAACAATAGGAAAACAGGTTGATAGATACTACCATATTAGTTAACACACTAGTATATAAAAAAAATGATATTATGTGTAATATCATTAATTCTCAAGAATTATTGAGGTAATTTAGTCTAAAAATTATAATAGTGAGAAATTAATAATTTATTATTGGTGTATCCTTCAATAATTAATATGATTAGGACTAACATACCAAATTTAATTGATTCGTAACTCACTAGGTAGTGAGTTCAAAATCTTTTGAAGATATAATTGATGCTCAATAGAGTTGTAAAAAATGCCTAAAACCTGATGAGCCATGTAATCCAACTCACATAAACTTATAAGACTAACTTTACGGCTCATACAATGCAAGTTTTTTAATATAAAAAAAGTATTTTTATTTATTTAAATGTACGTTTTAAGAAACTATATTTTTATGTCTGTCAATCACGTGACACCTTTTAGTCCAAACTAAGTTATAATTAGATGTAGTTCACATATCTTTGTCCATGTTGATATTCTAAACCAATTAAAAAAATTCATTCAATTAAAATAAAAAATAAAAAAATAAAATTTTAATATTATTTTATACAGTTGGATTGATTATGGATAATGAATGGTAAGATTCTAGAGGTATTCCTCTGTCATCTCATCAAAATGAAATGGATCCCTTCTGTTACAGTGATGTCTACTTCTTTGTTTGGTTGTGACAACATTACAGAGTGAATGAAGGTAGATATAAGGAAAAAGAATCAACAACAGTCATACTCAGCAAAGAAACACATTACACAGATGTGACAGAATTTAAAAACAAGCTAAGCTGATGTGAAGATTTAGGAACGACATGCACTTTCATAATTATAGGTTAGCAAAAAACACCAAGAGGTTGAACTACATGGTTTGAGTTTTGCACACAAAGCAAATAAACTGAAAACTCAACTATTTTCCAGAATCTTATACCACATGATGGGTCTGGTTTCGTTTTCCTCATTTGTAACTGAGACTTCTTTATTTTTTGCAAATTGGTGTATGGATCTGAAACTTTATATTACTTTAGCCTCTAAATAGATCATTAGTTGATCGTTTCTTTTGTATTGAGTGGATATTTCTTATGTTCAGTTTAATACAAATTTTCTTTATTGAAATTTTTTTTACATGTTATCCTAGGATTACCAATGTCATGCAAAAAAATGTTTGATATGTCAAGTAAGCCACTCCACTATGACTGCTATGAAACTAGTGTATATATATCCAATCTTTCTCTAACTAATAGTAATAGTGAAAAGTGTTTTTTTTGTATGTTATGGATAGGAGACTTAGTTTTCTAGAATATTCTTAATTCTATTAGACCATAGCACATGCTAACTTCCTACAAGTAGGGTTGTAGGGTGTTACAGGAAATGCTTTTGGTTCATATCTACACAATCCAAAATTTAATTTTTAATCAATTGCAACAAGGCTTGTACTTCAATATGAGGAAGGGTTAAATTTGTCTTCACCTTGAGTGATCCTCCATCAAGAGGGCTTCTTGGGGAGTTTGAGACACTATTCTACATAAGATATTCCTAGTGGCAAAAATCTTACTAACCATTAGCATCATATGCTTCCATGAGGTAATCCAGCATGGAAACATTAGTCCTTTGTAACCTTCATACCTAACTACCATTACGAACAAATATTTATTTATCATATTTCATATGTTGTCTTGGACCAGTAATGATAAAACAAAAACACATATTTTTTGTTCCTATCTTTCCCTCTACCCTAACATTATTTGTGCCTATATAGTCGTTTGTGTCTTCTAAAAGCAAAGGCTATTCAAATGGGTAATATTGCAAAAATTGCAAAAGCTATTGATAATTTCATGAGGATTGTAAGGATGACTACAATTTCATAAGTTTCAACTATCAAACAGCTTGTCTAGACTCAACTAATTCAGTTGGAACATTAACAGAAGACAAAAGTTAAAAAAATAATGGAGCAAAAATATGCATCCTTTAAAAACACACAAAGCAATGAATTTCAAACAAAGCAATGAATTTCACTCTTTAAATTATTTAAAGTTTATCAAATATGAGCTATGTATACAGGAAAGTTATGGCCATTTAACCACAAAAATATATATTGATCACCCTGACAGTTCAGAAGAACCCAAAACAGTGTGAACAAAATGCACAAAATTGATAAAGAAAATTTCATATTACTAAACTATACTTGGTAACTGACAACCCAAAATATATACAAATAAATTAAGAGCAGTCAACTAGGTAATAATAGAACTTTACAACCATGCTTTTGAATCTCTTTGGTGAAACTAGATTAGAGTAAGATCAATTCACATTCAAACTCATAAAAATAGATTAATAACAAAAAATATTCAAAAAAATATCCAAAAATTGCTTGGAGATGATGTGTATAAAGTAGTTATCATTAATCTTTTATGGATACCAAAATATGCTTGAATAGGGTTGCTTCCAGTAATATTTTTTAAAAACAAAATAATCCAAGATTTGAACTAGAAGTTAGAAGTTAGAACCTTATGTGTAAGTCACTCAATCTCATTCTATTTATTATAAAAATAATTATTAAATAAAGATTTAGCTCTCCCATTTGCATATGTTGATCATTTAAATTATTTCAATTAACTTATTGAGACCAATAAATGCATCATTCTTAAAAAAAAGTCTCTAATGAAACATGTTTTTTTGCTAAATCTAATCAATATGAGTAATTTTTTTATCAAATAAGTAAATTTGTACCATTTTATTTCCAAATCACGTGGCTTAATGTAATATTTTCTTTTGGGCTTAACCCAATATTTTTCTGGGCACCTTAATGCATTTTTGGTACATAGGCTTAACCCAATATGGAAATAAAAACCCTTGAAAAGTGCAGGGAGAAGCAAGAAGGGAGAAGAGAGCAAGAAGGAAAGTGAAATTGTGATAAGAACCACACCGAAGACAGAGAAATGTACTCTTTCACATCCTTCATTTCTCAATACTTCACTGATGGTGGAAGGAAGTAGCAAGAGGAAGAGGCCAAATATTCTTGTGACTGGGACACCAGGTACAGGAAAGACAACCATGTCCACTGCTCTTGCAGAATCCACACAATTCCGCCATATTAACGTTGGAGATTTGGTCAAAGATAAGAACTTACATGATGGTTGGGATGCTGAGCTTGATTGTTTTATTCTTAATATTATTGAAGAGGGTGGGAACATTGTGGATCATCATGGCTGTGATTTCTTTCCTGAGCGATGGTTTGATTGTGTAGTTGTACTTCAAACTGATAACACTGTGTTGTATGACCGTTTGAGCAATAGAGGTTACAATGAAACAAAGCTTTCAAACAATGTAGAATGTGAAATCTTTCAAGTTATTCTTGAGGAGGCTAAAGAAAGCTATGCAGAGGATAGAGTTGTTGCATTGAAGAGTGATACTATTCAAGACATGAGTAGAAATATCACAACTATGACAGATTGGGTCAGAAATTGGCATTCTGCCTCTTAGTCATATTTGTGTAGCCGTATCTTTAAGTTTTGTTGAATTTTCTCTAACAAATTTAGGTTTGACATTTGATATACCGGTTATTAAATCGGTTAAAATATTGATATGGTGGTGGTTTACTAATTAAACTACGTATCGACGAAATTAGATGTAATATATTAACATTAATATTGAAAAGTCAATAAAAAATTAATATTTTTTATTTTTATTGAAAAATTAATTTTAAAGAAAATTTGGCTAGTATGACTGATACGGTTCAATTAAAAACAATCTGGTATGATTAGTTTTGACAGATATAATTAGTGTACTGTACCGGTATTAAAACTAATTCACCAGTTGAACTAGCTGGTATGAAACGGTTTTAACAATACTGCTTTTACCTGGTTAGACATTTATATAATATTAATGTATGATGTTTTTTATAGTGGAAAAAATTGTTAGGACTTAACCACATGAGAATAGTTCAATCCAAGAGATTAGTCTATCAGATGAGATCGTCTTATAACTTAAATATTATATTGAGTTTGTTTTCTACACAATATGGGAATCTTAACATTGCTGCCCCTTTAAGGTTGATGTTTATTGATTAATCCAATTATAACTTTTTCTCTTTAATTTTTATATTACTCGGTTAACAATATTCAATCATATACTTTAATCTAATTATAGGTAGCCTTTTTCGTTACATAACTCTTAATGAAAGAGATTAATTATTAGAACTAAAACATGAGGAAAGTCCAATTTAAAGTATTAGTCTATCATATGAGAGCTTCATGACTTTAAGTATCAGATTCACTTTTCTATTTTATCAATATGAGACTCCTAATATAATAGATTTGAACTAGAAACTAGAATCTCATGTTCAAGTGACTCAATTTCATTCTATTTATTATAAAAATAATTATTAAATAAAGATTTTGCTAACCCATTTGCATAGATTAATCAGTTTAAATTATTTCAATTAACTTATCAAAATCAATAAATTCGTTATTCTTACAAAAAGAGTCTCTAATCAAACATGTTCTTTTGCTAAATCTAATCAATATGAGCAATTTTTTATATTTTTTATCAAATAAGGAAATTTTTATTCCCTAAACACGTGGCTTAATGTAATATTTTCGTTTGGGCTTAACCCAATATTTTTCTGGGTACATCAATGCTTTTTTGGTACATAGGCTTAACCCAATATGGTTATAAAAAACAGAGCAGAGTTAATAGCATAACAATATTTGCATATTATTTTAAAACAGTTTTTGACTGGTGTCATAATGTAAGAAAATGAATTTATTTTAGTACAAAATAAAGCAAATAAAAACCCTTGAAAAGTTCAGTGCGGAGCAAGAAGGGAAAAGAGAGAAGAAGGAAAGTGGAATTGTGATAAGAACCACACCGAAGACAGAGAAAGGTACTCTTTCACATCCTTCGTTTCTCAATACTTAACTGATTCATTCACAGAGAACGTTTCTTTCTGTTATTATTATTATTATTTGATGAAACCTCGTTATGGTGGAAAGAAGAGTATGAAATTGAAGATGAAATATGATTTATCTGTGAATTTTATCATATGTAGGTTGCTTTCTACAATATTCATTAATCATGTCTTGGTGCACCATTGAGTCCGATCCAGGTATGTTTTTCAACTTCAAATTCGAGTTCACTCAATGTTTTTTTTTTGTTTCTCATATGAATATAAGATTTCGAGGTTAATGTAATAGTGTTAATTTTTTTACATTGTGATGCATCATTCACGATTAGTGTTCCACAATTAGTGTGAGACTGTGAGGTTTATTGTTTTTACCGCAAGAGTTGGTAATTGTTAACCCATGAATGCTGGATAAAAGGGAATGGAATTTAATGGAACTGAGTGGGAGTGGTTTTGTTTAGATCATTTCGTGTGGAACCAAAATGCCTTATTTTTTTACTCCCACACCAAACATAGAATTGAACCTAATAAAATGCACCAAACATGTTATGGTCCATTTCATTCTAACACATATATCAAATGTCACCTAATGATGATGGTCCTCAAAGTATTTTGTTTATTCTCTACCCTCTGTTATATACATTTTTTATTTGCTGCAAGTGTTTGCGTTGGATGATTGGACACGCTAGACAAGATAAAATTAGGAGTGAATGCATTGAGAGAAAGTTGGGTTAACTCCTATTGTAGAAAAGATGATAAAATCATTGCTTAGGTGGTTTGGGCATGTCTGAAGGAGACCTTTAGAAGCCACATTACCTAGATTAGATCAAGTGGAGGTTAGTCCAATTTATAGAGGCAGAGGAAGAGCAAGAAAAATCATAGGTGAAACAACTAGGAAAATTTAGAGATCAATGTTTTGTTAGTAGACATGACTCATGGTATAACATTATGGCGTTGTTCGATCTATGAAGCTGACCATACCTAGTGGGAATAGTAAGACTTGGTTGTTGTTGAAATGTTTGCTCTTTCCTTTTCCCCAGGTGTATTTACAGAACTTATTCAGCAAATGCAAGTCAAAGGCGTACAGGTAATTTTGTTTGTTCCAGTTAATATATGTAGTTTTTTCCTATTGAAATTACACACAATTTGTCATAGTTTAGGAATTAGGACCCTTTACTAATTACTACCTTTGAGGATGTTGATTTTTTCCCTCAGGACCATTTGCATCCTTTGAAGATGTTGATTTTTTTTCCTTTAGGACCCTTTGCTTCCTCTTTATCCTCCTTTACTATCCTTGACATGCTCAATGTGAGCTTTTGGCATGAACATTACACAGATAATAAAGTGGCAAATATTGCTGTTTTTTATAATTAACAAAATATTAGTAGATTAGAATGTAGTAGTTACAGGAAGAGGATAAGACACCTCAAGAAAACAAAAAGAGATACTTAAAAATAATCAACAAGGCAATGCAACAAAGTATGCCGACCCCACTGCATGTCTACCAAAGAAGCACCACTGAAAAGCCCATGTGCAGAGCATCAAAGAGAAGCAAAAAATGTCACCCTATCCCAATCAAAATCAATATATGATGAAAAACAGTCATTGGAAGTTATACTGTTACTTTCCAACCAATTCCACCAAAGGATGGCTAAAATATTGCACTGCCAGAGTTTTGGCATCTTTTCGTGTGCCAAAACCTGTAAATTTTAGCCACGGTAATATTTGATAAGTATGTGAGCGAATTTTTTGACCAAAGGAAACTTTAATAGAGAGAAAAGAGGGAAAGTACAACCAGAGGGATAAAATATCTTCCGAAACTGAAAAGTTAATTTCCCACAAGGAAAAACATGACTTAAGGGTTAAGGTTGCCCGGTCTCTTTGAATTCACCAAAGAATTACATGAACTGCACACTGTATAAGGGTTTTAACATCTTTGTTATAATAAACCATCAGAAGCCCCTCCGGAGTAAACGGACAATCTGTGTGCTCACCAAGAATGCTAAAGGATCATTCCATGGTACATGAACATAAAATAACAAGGAAAAGGGTGTGGCTCAGTATAATAGCAAGAAAAAGTGATGAAGTAAAAGAGACCGTACTGCCTTAAATTGAATTGAGAGGCTCAAGAAGATGAAATATATTCATTAGATGAATTTTCTCATTGCAATGCTATATAGGTAGAAGGTTTCCTCTTTTCAGATAAGAAAATGAGATATAAAATGGAAAACAAAAAATTGAACGAGGAAGGGAAAAGGCCCTTCAAGATTCTTCAGGGCTATGCAAAATGATTACTTTATGTAGATTCTATTTAGAATGTGAATTTGTACCACACACTGAAGCTATTTAATTTTAATTTCCTATTCTTTTATTTGCTTAGATTCTCTAAGTATAATACTCTGATGCCTTGTTATGTCTTGGCAGGTTGAGGAACTATACTCATTGGACCTAGACTCTCTCAACAGCCTTAGGTCAGTGTACTTTGTAAACTAGTCTTGAACTTGTAATGACATTCATTGGTTATGATAATTAATTTTGAGCATTTTGCCTTCTCTTTCCTTTTTCTTCATGGTGACTCCATCCTCAATCACAGGCCTGTATATGGGTTGATTTTTCTTTTCAAATGGCGACCAGGAGAAAATGATGACCGTGCTGTAATCAAAGATCCAAACCCTAACTTGTTCTTTGCTAGCCAGGTTAGTTCTTTTTTTAAACCAATGTCACAGTTTTGTTTTGCCATTTTACAGTTTTACTGATCTTATTGGTCTTTTTGTAGGTGATTAATAATGCTTGTGCAACCCAGGCGATCTTGTCTATTCTTTTGAATTCTCCAGATGTTGACATTGGTCCAGAGTTGACAAAATTGAAAGAATTTACGAAGAACTTTCCTCCTGAACTCAAAGGTCTAGCTATCAATAATAGTGAAGCCATACGAACAGCCCACAACAGCTTTGCAAGGCCAGAACCTTTTGTCCCTGAAGAGCAAAAGGTTGCTAGCAAAGATGATGATGTTTACCATTTTATAAGCTATCTGCCTGTTGATGGTGTATTATATGAGCTTGATGGATTAAAGGAAGGTCCTATCAGCCTTGGGCAGTGCACTGGTGAGCAAGGTGATGTGGAATGGCTGAAGTTGGTGCAACCTGTGATCCAGGAACGCATTGAGAGGTATTCACAAAGCGAGATACGATTTAATCTCCTGGCAATCATCAAAAACAGGAAAGAGATATATACTGCAGAGCTCAAGGAGCTTCAAAAGAAGAGGGAAAGGATTCTGCATCAGCTGAATCCACAGAAGTCAGAGGGACTGGAGGATAATACCAATGTTGAGGCATTGAACAATTCTCTCTCTGAAGTCAATGCTGGGATTGAAGCTGCCACTGAGAAGATCTTAATGGAGGAAGAAAAATTCAAAAATTGGAAAACAGAAAATATTCGGAGGAAACACAATTACATTCCCTTTTTGTTTAACTTTCTTAAGATTCTCGCTGAGAAGAAGCAGTTGAAGCCCCTCATTGAGAAGGCCAAGCAGAAAACAAGCAACCCTAGCTGAAGAATATGACTAGTTTATACACAACTTTTTGTGTAGAATTGCCTCATGATATTTATGGGTATGCCCTCATGTATTATTCTGCACTTGCTAACTTTTGTTAATTTGTTATTGTTTTAGCAGTGTCTGCTGAGTGCACAAGCTTCTTCTGAACCAAGGTTACTCTTGCCTATTTAGTGAAGATTCTTGAGTTCTCTTTAGTCTTTACCATTGAATCATTGGCATGGATTTAACATTAAACTTTGCTTTTGTTAAGAGATAAGTTCAAGCCTTTAAGTAAGCTTCAAGGGCCAAGATAGGCTAGGACTGTTATTTTTCTTTTGGTACTACTAAGGGTATCTCTATCCTATGGGTAAGGAACTAATTCTTTCGGAGTGTGTAGTTGCCCCTTCCAATAAGTATTGCTCCCAGGTGAAAGGGTTGGAAATGACACAATTGAAGTGCCAACCATATTGTGCTACTCTTGATTCAGATAATTTTAGCACTAGTGATGTTAAGCACTCATGTGTTGTGTACACCTATATAACCAAACTGATTAGGAACCCTTCAAATTATAGGGAGAGTACACCTATATTACCACCTGAAAATATGAAATAAGAATTTTTTAATGTTTGTTCTTTTCAATATAAGACTCCAAACCAATACCTTAAGCAATCTTAGGGTGGTAATAGTTTTATGTTTTGAAAATTTTAAAAAACAAAACAAAATTTTCAAATTTATAATTTCAATTTGACTTTTAAGCTTCTAGTTTTAAAAGTTGTTGTCTATCTTATAATTTGTGAAGCCCAATATCATCATCAACAACACCTTCAATGATTGCCCACCCATTCTCCACTCATTGTTCACCAATATGGGTTCGTTCATCTCCATGCATCAACCATCATCACCACCCTAGGCGAAACCGCTACAATAAATCACTTTCATTTGAGCTCCATAATCGATGCTACCAGAGTAGATTTGTTTTTGTGAATTTGTACTTTTATTTATCAATGGAGGCACAATGATTGTCGTTGTTGTTGGGATAGTTGTGTTGGTGGTAATCATAGTTGTAGTAGGGAAGGTTAAATATAATTGGTGGTAGGGGGAGACTGAAAACAGTTGACAATAGCTCCCTTTACAAGAAGGTGAGTACAATATTTCAAATTATTCCGAAGGCTATTTGCTCATCTTTTTAGATAAGGAACTAAACCTTATTATGGTTTGTGGTTGCCCCTCATAAAAAGTGTCGATCTTGAGAATTGAATCTGTAATCTTGGAGATCAAGTGTGATTTTATACTACTAGATTAACGTCTCGTTGATAAATGATATCTTTTGATAACACAAATTCCTATTTCTTAATGATAGCCCACGATTAAGCTAATTACCTGAATCTAGTGAAACCATTTCATAGAGTTCATTAATATTCTTTTTTTATAAAGCAAATCAACTTTGATTCTTGAATAATCAATATCACTTTTGTTTCTATCATAACAAAAGATTCCATTTTTATATGGAAAAAAGACATGTATCAACAATTATGATTCTTTATGTTTTTGAAATGTAAGGTAAAAATACATTAAAAATGAATCAAAATTATCTTAACACATTTTTATGGAAAGCTACTTATTTTAAAAAATATTATTTGAAAATAACAAATTGAAAACTCACTGCCATCTAAAAAAGGTCTCTACTTTATTAAAAAAAATCTAATCCCACAAGAAATAAAGTGACTATCTTAACATGAGAGTAAAAATAGAGAAAAATGGATTTTAAAAATCCCAAAAAAAGATATAGCTAGGAAAGAAATATGAGAAGTGTTTGTTATCTGTGAATAATATCACCTGATACATTTATACATTTATGATACATATCTTATTTAATCATTTTTTGATATAAACATTTTTAAATTTAAAGAAAATAATACACTCGTACTTTTAGTCACTGCGCCCGGAAGGATGAGATAAGAATTAAGAAATATGAAAGTGTTTGTTTTTTCTTTTGATTCCACAATTGGGTAAGATAGAAGTAAAAAAAAACAAAGGTAACACAAAAGTGAAGAAGGTGTGTGTGGTTTTCCCTCGTAATCCATTTCATATGAATTGTTTCGAACAAGAGTGATTCAGATCGAAGATTAATCTCTTCACAATCACAGATTCAAACAACAAAATGTTCAAATTTCTTAAAGAAGTTGTTGGTGGATCTGGTTCTGGACTCAAAGATCTCCCTTACAATATCGCTGAACCTTACCCTTCTGCTTGGGGTTCTTGGCTTCATTGCCGTGGCACCTCCAAGGTAACCAATTATCATCATCATTATCATTATTATCCCTAATTCTTAACTATTTAGTATATATAAGCTGTTTTTATATCATGTAACATTGCAATAATCAATTATTCTAAGCACTTATGATGGTTTATTGATTTCAATCTTAGTTTAGAGGTTACTGCATGTTTTCTATTAATACTTGCTAGGATAGTCTTAATTTTGCAATGATTTGGTTTAATTTGATTTGATACATTATGATTTCAGGATGATGGTTCTGCGGTTTCAATATTTTCTCTATCAGGGAGCAGTGCTCAGGATGGACATTTAGTTGCCGGTCGTAATGGTGTCAAACGTCTCCGGACTGTATGTTATCAATCTAATATTGTGTGGTGTGTTATGGATGAATCAAATTGGACTGTGGGGTTTCAGTTTTGTGTGGCATGCTGGTGTTTATTTTCAGGTTCGGCATCCGAATATTTTGTCGTTTCTTCACAGTGCAGAGATCGAAACTTATGATGCTGGTACTCCCAAGGTTACCATTTATATTGTAACCGAGCCTGTAATGCCTCTGTCGGAAAAGATTAAGGAGTTAGGTCTTAAAGGTGCACAAAGGTATGGATTAGTGCCAATTGAGTTTCATTTCCTGATTCATATATTTCAGTTGCTGAGCATTCTTTGTGATTTCACTCGTAAATTTGTGTGCCAGCTTTTGATTTATCTAATAATCTAAGTGTTATGCCAAAATTTATCTGTGAATGAGAGAGCACATACTTTGTTTTTACTGTCAAGTATCAGCTGGTTTGTGATTTAGTATTAAAAATTACTTTATTATTTATTGTTGTTGTAGGGATGAATATTATGCTTGGGGCCTGCATCAAATAGCTAAAGCCGTGAGCTTCTTAAATAATGATTGTAAACTAGTGAGTATCTATGACTCAAATATTGTGTTTTGGGGGGCTCATCTGTTACCTTTTCAGTCTTTCTTTACAAATTTTGTCTGTTGCAGGTTCATGGTAATGTTTGCTTGGATAGTGTTGTTGTCACACAAACTTTGGACTGGAAACTCCATGCACTTGACGTTCTATCGGAGTTTGATGGGAGTAATGATGCTGCCTCTGGGCAAATGCTGGTAATTTTATGTTTGGTTGCAGTACCTTGATTTCTTATTAGCTTTAGCATTTCACTTTGAATTTTTATTTTTCCTTTTTCTCTAAGTTTATATATTAGCAACTAATCCTTGCGATGCTTTGTAACATTTATGTCATAATTGTCTGACATTATGGATGCTTCCTTACGAAGGTTTGTTTTCAGCCATCTTGCGAGGATTTTCATCAAGCCTTTTTTCAAATAAAAATTAAGGGATTAAAGGAATAGTGAAACAGTGAAACTTAATATATATTCCTCACATGTTTTCATGTTTTCCTTCCAGCAATTTGCATGGCTCGTTGGAACACAATACAAACCAGTGGAGTTGGCAAAATCTGACTGGGCTGCAATTAAGAAGTCTCCTCCATGGTCACTTGATTCTTGGGGCATGGGTATGTTATTTCTGTTTGTTTTAATTATAATGCATCATAATAGCAAGTTGGAATATAACGTGGATGGGAACAAAGAAACATTCTGGTATTGTTGCAATATATTTGCTTGCTGATGTTGACATTTCAGTTTTTTCGTTTTGTCTAGCCTAGTTAATATGGGTATATAACATGGCCACAACTTATATTCGGCAACTTATTCTCATTTAAAACAAGCTGCTTCCCTCAAAGGAAAAAATAAGTTTAACTTTTAGTTTGTGAAATTGCACTAATTTTCTCACCATTAGAGATTTAAAACCAATCTTCAACTTTCACCTAACAGCTTAAGCTTTTCGACAAATTAGTTCTTAACTTAAACACAAAGTATCATAGCCTCTATGACTAGGTGGTCAGGAGTTCAATCCTTGCTTACCTCATTCTTCTAAATAATGTTGAATTTCAACACCAGGTAGAAATTGCTTGTGCATTGTCCATTGTTTGATCCCAAAAGGCTCTTACATGAGGGGTTATGTGAAAGATATAAAAACCAGTCCTGAACCTTCTTTAAGAGTTTGAGCTTGCTACCTTTGTCTGAGTTAGTAAATTTACTTTAAATTATGTGAACTTCCACAGATGTTGAAGATTCACAGATTATTTTCTGTCCTCTCTTTTTTCATTTTTTATTTTCCATGTAGACGTATCTAAGTCATTAAAAAAATTCTAATGTTATAGGTTGTCTAATCTATGAGCTATTCTCTGGTACGAAGTTGGCCAAAACAGAGGAGTTGCGCAACACTGTCTCCATTCCCAAGGTTTGCCTCCTTAGGAATTTAATCTGTTATTATTTATTACTGCATATATAGATTAGCGGAGTTTTTAGTGTCAGTTACTTTTATATCTCATTCTAATGAAGTATTCATATTTCACCGTTGTATGTCTTTTTTCCCTCACAGTCTCTGCTTCCAGATTACCAGCGGCTACTGAGTTCCATGCCTTCTCGTAGATTAAACACATCAAAGCTTATAGAAAATAGTGGTTAGTGCCTTGATATATTTATAGTTATCATTTACAGAAAAATTGTTCAACCTGGCATTGTTTTGTGTTGCTGCAATATTTAAACGGATCTGAAATGTACTGTTTTAACTCTTACCTCCTGTTGAGATTGTACACAAGAGAAAAATGACAGCTTTTTTGAAAAGAGGAGGAAGAGAGATAATCATATGTGGACAAGCGAAAAGAAAATCCACTTCAGCTATCTATAGTTCATTCTAAATGTTTGCTATGTTTTGACTGTTATCATTTTTGGTACTCCTAATATATTTTATGTAATCCTTTCCCTGCATTTTGTTTGATTTTGTCACTAATGGATGTGCAGAGTATTTTCAAAATAAGTTGGTAGATACAATACATTTCATGGAAATTCTCAGTCTGAAAGATAGTGTTGAAAAAGACACCTTCTTCCGCAAGCTTCCAAATTTAGCGGAACAGCTTCCTCGTCCTATTGTCTTAAAGAAGGTATGACTCTTTGGAAGTTGTAATTTTGAACTTTTGATATGATCAATGTTTTATCTCAATTGATTATGTTGCTCACTTTTTGTTTTCACAGTTACTTCCTTTATTAGCTTCTTCCCTTGAATTTGGTTCAGCTGCTGCCCCTGCTTTGACTGCATTGCTGAAAATGGGTTCATGGCTTTCAGTTGATGAATTTCGTGCCAAGGTAAATAATAATTTCAGTACCTCCATGATGAGATTTTTCTTCTTTCTTTCATAGAGTGCTCCATTATCACTCTCCTCTCACTGATCAGGACTCATCTCATGCTTTTATTGGATTTCTATATTAATTTATAGGTGCTTCCAACAATTGTGAAACTCTTTGCCTCCAATGACCGATCTATTCGAGTTGGCCTTCTTCAACATATTGATCAATACGGAGAGTCATTATCAGCACAGATGGTCGACGAGCAGGTATGTAGCCAGGATAAGATTCAGTTTCTTTGCTTCCCTTCTTTTATCCTTTTTTACAATAGCCAAAGATCCATATTAACAACGTGAATACTTGTTGACACATGATTAGATTTACCCTCATGTTGCTACCGGGTTCTCTGATACATCTGCTTTTTTGAGGGAACTGACTCTTAAGTCCATGCTAACTCTTTCTCCAAAGGTAGGTCTATTTTATATTTATGTTAACAAACTTGTCTTCCGCTTGGTTTTATGCTAGAAATGAGATATGCTATTGCTTTAATGAGAGTGTTTGAAATATGAAAGTTATTATGACAGTTATATTGCTAGTACTGGTCTTTTGTTGTCTGCATAGTATGTATTGGTTATTGTGACATTTTTTGTGAGGTATAATGATGGGTACATTTTTACTTATGTCAATTTAAGGTGGAATTAATATTAATGCTGTTAGTAATTTGGGTTTGAACTGTGGTTAGATAAAACATGATATGACATGCCTTTATCTCATTGATCTTATTGGATTGTTGGAGGGGTGGGATGGTCTTCGTTAATTGGAGGTCTAGGTTTTGTCAGCTATTGGGAAGTAGCATTGCAGGAGCGTTATTGCTCTTTCGGAGGTAATCTTCATGTCTTGTCAACTCGGGACCTGATTGATGGTTTGTAAGATTTCCAAGCAGTCATACAGTTGGAAGGGTGTTTTTTTTGCCCACTCTTTAAGTGGTCGAGTCGCTCTTATTCAGTCATGTCTGTCTAGCATCCCTTTATATTTTCTCTCCCTTTATCATATGCCAGTGGCTGTCACACGGAAGGTAGAGAAACTATGTTGTATTTCCTTTGGTTGGGGGCAGATAATTCTAGTAGAGACCACCTTGTTAGTTGGGAGGTTTGCTGTAGACCAAAGCAGGGTAAGGGGGTTGGGTCTTGGTAATTGGTGTATGAGAATATGGCTTTGGGGTTTTCCTTTATAGTCTTGTTTATGGCATCGAGTTATCCATAGTAAGTATGGTTTGCATCCGTATGGGTAGGACGCAAATTCTGTGAGTGGAGCTGCTGATGATAGTCCTTGGAAATTTATTTCTCAGGGAGTACCTTCTTTCTCGGGGATTACCTTCTTTCTCCTCTCTTTTATCATTTCATCTTGGTGACTAATGTCCCTTTAGTTAAATTTTGGGGAGATGGATTGATATGGTTCTTCTTTCTACGGCCATTTCACAGTCACACCTCTTTCGCCTTCTTTACACAAAGCCCCTATTTGCTTGTTTTACTCTTTTAGGTTAGTTTTTCTTGGAACTTCCATTTTTTAGAGAGAAAAACTTGCTTCATAGAGGTTAGTGAGCTAGAGGCTCATTTGAGTTTTGCTTGAACCTGTCCATCTATCTTCGTATCCTGAATTTTTGATGAAGAACTGACACTCTGACTCTCGAATATTCGGGAGCTTTCTCTTGTAAATCTTATTCTCAATTCTTGACTCATCTGATAGAGATAGATTCATTTTGGAAAAGCCCATTTGGAATCCCAAAGCTCCCTTAAAGGTCAATGCTTTTGTTAAGGCTGTTGTTTTAATAGGATTAACACTATCGACATGCTCCAGAAGCACATACCTTTCACAGCTTTGTCTTCTAATGTGTATAATGTGTTGTTTTGCCTCATAATCAGGACCCCACTTCTTTCTGCATTTTTTGCAGTAAACTATTCACAGAATAAACTGCCTGGTTTACATTTTGGAGTGGCCTGTGTCTGCTCTATGTATTTTCATCAATTTATTCTTACAAAGTTAAGATATTTTGGCTCTGGTAAAGAAGCAAAGATCTTATGGCAGTGCCCTGTGTTCATTATTCTGTGGTGTTATAGGGCTGGAAAGGGATGCTAGAATTTGTAAAGGATCTTTTTCAACACTTACAGCAGAGTTTTTTTTGACTTCCCTTTGATATTCTGCTCATGGTTTCTTTGGTGACGTTTCTATCTTATAGCAGAATCTCCTGGTTTTAGCTGTATCTTTTTCGTTTGTATGCGAGGATGTCTTATCCTTTTACTCTATGGTCTTTTCTTCTCATCTAATAATATATATTTTTCTATATTAAAAAACAGAGCTTACTTTATCTTTATTGTTCCTTTTCTTCTTTTTCCCTCCCTAATATTCTCTTTTATTCAATGAATCTTTAATAAATGCCTTGTTTATTTATTTGAAAAAATGGTGTTTGTGTCATTATTGCAGCTGTCTCAAAGGACCATCTCAGGGTCGTTATTAAAGCATCTGTCGAAGTTACAGGTACTGCCTCAACTTTAACGTGTTGAAGGGTAGTTACTTATGTTGACTAAGGAATTGAATAATAGACAAGGCCTTCTTTTAGCTGCCCATTAGCAGTTTGACTCATTAACTCTTAAAATTTGCTGATTACCTGTGGTAATTTAAAACTTCGATTGAAATTGAGACATGTTCGGGGGTCTTATTGCCAGTTATTCTCCCCTCCTTTATTTTCTTGTCTATATTTATGGTTTGCCTTTTATGAAGTTTATATACAACTTGTTTTGTAGGTTGATGAAGAAGCAACAATACGGACGAACACTACCATCTTATTGGGAAATATTGCAACCCACTTAAATGAAGGGGTATGATTATGATCCAAATGCTACCTGCAAGTTCAAACAGTTGGTTATATTCTCTTCAATAATTGTAACATATGTTGCAACGGTAAGGTTGCTTGCCTTGTGACCTGAAGGTCATGAGTTCAAATCTTGGAAACAATCTTTTTGCTTGCGAGGGTAAGGTTGCATACATCTACCCTCCCTAGACCTCACTAAGTGGGAGACTCGTACACTGGACTGCCATTTTTTTAATTGTAGCATATGTTGCATTGGTAAATTAACTGATGTCTTCAGAACTATTTTTGCAGACAAGAAAAAGAGTGTTGATTAATGCATTTACAGTTCGTGCTTTACGCGACACTTTTCCACCTGCTAGAGGAGCAGGTATTTATTTGTCTTTTTCGTCAGTTTTGTTGTTAATAAATTCCCCAACCAGTAATTTTCTAAGCTTTTTAAAATTTGATTGTTCAGGCATTATGGCTTTATGTGCCACCAGTTCCTACTATGACATCACTGAAGTTGCGACCCGGATTCTTCCTAATGTTGTTGTACTGACAATTGATCCTGACAGGTTACACCCTGCAAATGGCTTATTATGTTTTTATATCCCTGTTGAGATTGTGTGGTTTTAGGGAAGATGGAAAAGAGAGAATGGGGGCTTTGAATATTATTCTCATGTACATTGCTGTGATACAAAAGACTAAGATAATGGGATAATATTAGTTAATATTAATTATATTAGGAAACAGAATAGGAAATATAGTGGGCTAGGAAGTAACTGTTTAAATAACTTTTTCAATTAGATGACTAATTGATCCCACAACATTTTTTAAATATATTCTAAAATATCACAAGATACAATAAAGATATCATGATATTTTCTAGATATTCTCTTTTGTTACTCAGAGCTGAGTTCTATTTTGACATCACTTTGGTGCTCTGCCCACAGTTTTTATGGGGTTTCTATGGTAGACATGAAGAGGGATTGACATGCTTTGCTGTATACCTTCATATCCTAGTTTAGCTGTTTCTTTTTGGTTTTTGTGAGGATGTCTTATCCTTTTCTTTGTACTATTCTCTTCTTATCTAATATACTTCTTTTATTAAAAAAAATTGTGGGTTCACTTATATTCTTTATTGTACTGTTATTGCTGTTTGATTCCTTTGATCTTCTTTTATTTTATTTTTAATATTGGAATTCATTATGAATGTTCTTTTGTATGGGTATTTGTATTTATATTTGTATGTGCTGCTTTGTTGTTTTGCCAGTCTTCAGATTCCGATTTAGATCATTCTTATTATTGAACCTTTGGTAATTTCTTATTTTTTTGGTAGTGATTACATATTATTATTTCCATGTTTCAAATAGTGATGTTCGGACCAAGGCATTTCAAGCTGTTGATCAATTTTTGCATATAGCAAAGCAATATTATGAAAAGGTATACTCAGAAATTCTTTTTGGCTTTTACTCTTCACACGTATTATGGTTTTTAGTTTATCCTTCACATGTCATCTCCAATGCTATTTTTACCAATAGTGTGTCCTCTATTTCTAGAAATGTCCTTGCCGCTTGCGGGGTAAAACTATGTACATCTATCTTTCCCATACCCCAGTAGGCGAGAGTCTCATGCACTAGGCCGTCTTTTTTGTGTCGCCGATTTAATCTTTTTGGATAGTTGCACTTTCTTCACGTAAGAGGTTTCCTTCTAATCAAATGTATTTTCTATAACAACAACTAAGCCTTAGTCCCATTAAATGAGATCGATTATATGGATCGAATGACACTATAATGTTATCACAAATCATGTCCATTATCAAAGCTTTGATCACTGAATATTTCCTATTCGTTTTGCCTATGGTTTTCTTTTGCCTCCACCTGCCTCTAGAAATTGGACTAACCTCCATTTGATCTACTCTCTTTAGTGAAGCTTCTAACGGTCTCCTCCACACATGCCCAAATCATATAAGGCGTGATCTTACCATCTTTCCAATAGGAGTTTCCTTAATTTTCTTTCTAATGCATTTACTCCTAATCTTATCTTGTCTAGTATGTCAATTATATAGAATTACAAAATTTGGGATTTCCATCTTATGTGGTTGGCGACTTTTCTGAGTTTCTCAGACCAGGTTCTGAGTTTAAATTGTTTTTGACGGTGCTAATGCTATGTGATGCTGATATTATGGTCTTATCTTTTCTATAATAGACGAATGCCGCAGACACTACTGGGGGTGCGGGCATGGGAATCTCATCAAATCCTGGAAATGCAAGTTTACTTGGGTAAGTCATTTCAAAATTTGCCTGAGCAGACATTTTAGTGTTACACCCGCACAAATAATATATATTTATAAGGTTAAGATGTTACACTATGTTAGATATAACACCGACATCAATAATTTAAGATGAAGATTCTTTTTTTTTTCTTTTCATTCAATTGTTTTCAATTAAAAAGGCACAGAACAATAGCTTATTCTTGATTTCATGTCTACCTTACATTTTTCTTTAATAGTGTGTTTCTTGTAATCTACTTTTAAGTACTTCATTTAGTAGCCATATATAAATGCATGATAAGTGGGGGAGGATTGCTGATGATTACAGAGGATAGTTGTGCTCAGAAGCTGCATTTATCTCTGCTTATTGGCAGTATATAGTTGCATTCTTGCAATATGATGGTATAGTACAGTACAGGATGAGAGATTGTCTATATTATGGGAGGTACATGTTAGAATTACAATATATAAATTAGTTAAATGATGTTTGCTTTTTTTTGCATGCCACTCTAGGGAAGGTGCTTAACCTATTGTAAAATATAAGCACCTGGCTATGGTTATTTATTTGTATAAACAATCTTAAGGGGCTCTCCATTACCTTAGAGTCCTTATGTTATAGTTGAGCTTCAGCCCTCTTCAACTCTACCTTGCAGCATATCAGTTTCTCCAGATTTTCCCTGTTAAGTTGGTTCTGATTTTAACTGATGCAGATGGGCTATGAGCTCTTTGACCCTGAAAGGTAAACCTTCTGATCATGCTCCAGTTGCTTCTGCAAGTTCTAGTGTACTTGCTCCGACATCTTCTAGTGCAAGCTCAGGTATGCTTCATGATGTGTCTTAGTTATTTTGCATTTGATTTGCTTATTGGTTATTCCCCTGAATGTGTTGACCCCCCTTCACAACTGAACATCATAAGTGGAGCTAGGATTCTACCCCTGGTTATTCAGATAACGTCAAATGCTTTTTTAACCCACTTCTGTCACTCATTCTCATTTCACTAGAATAGTCAACACTCCTGATGAACAATTGAGAGGTAAATACAAAATCCACAACAGGAATAACAGCTAACAGCTACATGTTAGCGTTAAGATAATGGAACCTTCCTCTTGTATAATGAAACCACAAGACGAGAAAACATTCCATTCTTGTCCGTTTTTTGACTTTCAGGCCCAGTGCACCACCTTCGTGACCTTCTGGGACAGACTTTTTCTTGTGGAACTAGAGCCTTGAGGTCATGAAAACCTATACCCTGCAAGTTCCTTTTTTAGAATGGGTTGTTTTACTTATTGTGACCCCTAAAAATTATACTGAATATACATATATTTGAGATCTTCTGTTAATTTATTAAATGAAGAAAAGTGGGAGAAAACGGGAAACTTTGAGGGGAAGACACAAGTGAAGACTTCATCCCTCATTTCTTTATCCTTTGCCCTCAAAACAAAGCTACTAATTTTGCTCCCTTTTATGATCTGGTGATGCTTCTTTTATTTGTCCTCCTTTGTTTGGGTGGCTCCCTTCCGAGTAATTTGTCAATTTATTGTGTTTATTTAATTTCTTTTTTGTGTATTCTAGCGGTAGATACTCCATCAAGCGCACCTGTCCGTGTAAGCTCCACAACAGATTTTGCTGAACACCCTGTACCTGTCCGTATAAGCTCCGCAACAGATTTTGCTGAACATCATGTCCCTACATCTCCCACATCAACGGATGGCTGGGGAGAACTAGAGAATGAAATTGACGAGGAGCATGAAAATGATAAGGATGGGTGGGATGATCTGGAACCACTTGAAGAGACAAAACCTACTCCAGCTCTTGCAAACATTCAAGCAGCTCAACAGCGGCCAGTTTCTCAACCTGTTAAACTAGGTATGAACTACTTAACTGCTAGTATTTTGGTAGGGACTTACTCATCTCCATGACTACCATTGATAATTTTCAGATGTCCGATTGAAAGTTAATTATCTATCTACTAGGGTCAAAAAATTCTTACATGTTTATGCCTATGATTAATGAATAATGTCAATATATAACCAAAAAAAAAAAGAATAATGTCAATATATAACCAAAAAAAAAGAATAATGTCAATATCCTTAAAAAGTGATTGATGTGAGTGTATGAATTCCTAGTTCAGGTTTGCACCTAATGAGTAGTAGATTGGGGTTTAATGGATTAGTGACTAAGCTCTTTGAGCTTCTGTTGTTTGCTAGGATGGTATTTAATTCAAAAATTATTATTGAAGAAAATAAAGTTATGATTTAGAGATGCTGCTGCCATTTTATATAAGTTGTGATTTGTATTTGAAAGTTGAAACCTGAAAGTTAGACAATATCCAAATACAGTAAGAATGTTCTTTATTCCATTTTGTCAATTAATTCACTTATTTATTTGCTTTTATGTGTAGTCATGTATTAATTCGAAGGCTTTTTTATTTTATTATGTATCAATTTAGCCTCAAGTTTACAACCCAAAAGTACACGAATGTCCAGCAAGAATGAAGATGATGATTTGTGGGGTGCCATAGCAGCTCCTGCTCCCAAAACAGCAAAAGCTTTAAATTTGAAACCAAATGTAACTGATGATAATGATCCCTGGGCTGCCATTGCTGCTCCTGCACCCACCACCAAGGCTAAACCCTTATCAGCTGGAAGAGGTCGGGGAGCAAAACCCGCCGCTCCAAAATTAGGTGCTCAGCGGATAAACCGGACATCATCGTCAGGGATGTAAAACAAGGAGCCCCAGAGCACATAAGGAATGAGGTATTCTTGAATCCGTATGGTGGCTGGTGATCCTGTTAAAATACACAACACCCCATCTTTTAGAGATATATGGATTACGTTATTGCCTTCCATTGGCATAATTGATTTGTAATATTATTTTGTGCCATATTTTTAAATCTTAAGAGCAGTAATTGTTGAATTGTTGCAAGGCAACTATACTGTAGAGTTTGCTATATTGGGCATGCTTACATTTTTGTTGTTGAACGATTAACATTTTAAATTCAATGTAATTAGTCTCATATTTTTTTATTATAGGCTTTCGTATTGTGTTTTTTGATTCTCAGGCTTTCATATTGTTATAGGGAAGTTTTTGGTTAAATTGTATTCTTAAACCTACTCCTTAATTCTTCAAAGAATGTATGTTTGCATGTTATATGTGCATGTGAACTGAAAGCTTTCTTGAAGGCAAGAAAAACTTTAGATAATTGAAGTTATGCAATGGAGTGAGAAAATTTCAATGTTTTGCATATGGTAAAACATACAGAATTTAGATCCTTCGTATTTTCTGTCTGATTTGGGTTTATAAAGGCATTTCAACTTTGTTTTATACTTTTTAGAATTAAATAATCGAGTGGCAAGGTGGTTAAGGTGACTAGGCTTAAAGCTTTATATAAGACCTTTTGGTAATTATCAACAATAATATTTTTTGATATACTTTTCATTCTAGGTAAAGCTTAATAGAAATTACAATCCTCACTTGTTCCTTAAAAAAGGAAAGATGTCCTTTTTAGTCTCCTTCTGGATAAATAATGGTGGAAATGATAAATAGACAGATGATATATATGTTTAGAAATTAAATTAAGAGTTTAATATTTATATATTTTTAGTGTAAATTTTTTTAAACAATAAATATAATATCTACCATTCATTTATATTATATGGGAAAAGTTTACAAAACTCCCTTAAATTTTATTGTTTTGCAAGTAGACACCGTAAACTATTTTTTCTTCCTACTTAATCCTTAAACTTTAACTATTGATAAAATTGATTCCTATATACATATAATTTTAAATTACTAACAATAAAATTGGAACAAAAACATTAGATTATGTAAGCATTAGTCAGTGATATTAATTCCACTCTATCAGGATAACACTTTCATCCTTAGCTTGATTTATTAACTGAGTTATGTGCTATCATATATGAGTTTAGTCTTTTTGATGCACCTTGTTTTGTTCTCTAACTTGTAGTTTCCTTCAGAGGTGGAAACCAAATGTGTGAGAAATTGAACCATTTCTTCAAACATCACTTTCTTAACTGATTTCCTCAATGCTGAAATCAAGTTGCATTCATCTTAGTTGTTCTTCACCTATGTATTCACTACTGCATTCTAGTTCTCTTCCTTAGCCATTACCACCATCTTTTGTTAAGCTTCAATGACTTATCTTTTTCTATATATGAGACTCTCTCTTTGTTTTGCTTCTCACTCTATTTGTTTTTCCCACTTTCAAATTTAAAATTGTATGTATATAGGGACCAATTTCATCAATAATTAAAGTTTAAGAAGTAATTAGGAAGAAAAAATAGTTTGTAGTGTCTACTTGCAAAACACATAAAATTTAAGGAGTTTTGTGAACTTTTCCCCATATTATATTTGTTTAGAGTTAATGATGTTATTAGTGTAATACATACATATTAAATCCTTAAATTTATTTAATATAAAATAGAAACTAAATTAATTAGAAAAAAGATATAACAATAATGATTAAATATTTCAAATGCCTTGTTTATGTGTTTTGAACAAAATATTATAATATGGGGTTTGAATACGGACATTCATACTCGAGTTAAATAATACCTTGTATCAAACTCGAGTGAAGTTTTAAACTGAATTAATCTTTATCAAGCTAAACTTTGATTCGACCTGATTTGACTCATTTGCAACTCTAATCAGAATCCTTCTAGTATTAACAAAGAAAATTACTACTTTTACTCTTAAGGATAAAATTATTAACTCATTATGCTTAGAGGGTAGAAATATCCTCATATTATCTCTTCATTTTGTTTTTAAGGTACTTTGGAGAAGTTCTTGGTCCGTATATATAATAGTTTTGACTCCTCATTTTTTATACACATTATTAAAATAAGGGTCAATAATAAGTTTTTACTTGTGAGATTTATATAAGTATATTAAAATGATTAATAAAAAATAATGCTAAAATGAGTTTTTTTAATTCCCTCCATATATACATGTAACCAGGGGCGGAACTTGGGTAGAACACGTAGGGCAATTGTCCGGCCTGAATTTTATTTTTCAAATATTTAAAAAATATTTTTTATACTTATTTTTTTATTTTTTCAAATATATATTTTTACTTTGTGCAAATTGTGTGGTTCTTATATGTCTACATGTTGATAATATTATTATGATATCACAAATTATCTTTGTCAAACTTTGGACTATGTCCTAAGATTCTATATATTTTTATAAATAATTTAATATTAATACCATATTCATTTTTGTGCAAAAATTATATCACGTAGATTTTAATGTGAGTAAGATAATATTTATTTGAGATGTCAATTTTAATATTTTATTCTTGTTGTTGATCCTATAAGTTTATTGTTGTCAATAAGGAAAAAGTGCATGCATATTATTTATTTGATCGAATTATTCATCTTATCTTAACTATTCTTATTTATCTACTACATAAAGGTTAATTCTAGCAACAAAGACAATAAAATAAATCTATGTAATAAAGTAGAAGATAAATTTCTTATAGATAATATTTAGACATATATTGAAAAATAAATAGCTGAAAATTTTTCATTTAATTTAATCACCTGAGTTGAAGTTTTTAATGAAAAATAACACTTTAAATGAATATATATTTTTCTTTAATGTAATTATTGTTCTTTATAATTTTTTATTACTTAATTAATCTTAATTATAAATTATAATTAAATATTGTTGTCTTCCCAAAATGTAGAGATACTTTCGAGGGCAGATCCGGTTGGTCCGGAAAGTCATGGGAGAGGCGGGCTAAGTGAAATAAATATATATTAATCTAAATGGACTAATCATTACACTAACATTCGCCACTGCATGTAACTAAGTGAATGTTGGTAACCTCAAATTTGAAAAGTAATGTAATAAAAAATAGGGAGTCAAATATAAGTGTATTATATTTGTTTATAGCACGTGAATGCTATTAACCTTCTCAGTGTATATTAAATTTAAATTAATTATATTGATTAATGATGACAAACACTTCAAATCTGTATATTTTTTATATAGCTTAGGTGTCAAAATTAATTTGAGGCTAGATAGGTTAAATTCCCCACTATATATGCATGTAACCAAATGAAATTGGTAAACCTGATTTAAGAGCTTAATTTTTTTAATGAGAGTGAGTGAAGATTGACGTGTCAAAATGATGAGGTTTTCAAATGAAGGATTATTGACCCTGCAATTAATTTTCACACCTAATAATATATATAAAAAATGATGAGTCAAAATATAACACACAATTATCATATATANCTCATCCTCATCCTCATCCTCATCCTAATCCTCATCTTCATCCTCATCCTCATCCTAAACCTAATCGTCATCTTCATCCTCGTCCTCCTCCTATCCTAATCATCTTGATCATCCTTATCCTCATCCTTATCATCATCCTCATTCTCGTCCTCATCCTCTTCCTCATCCTCATCCTCGTCCTCATCTTATCCTCATCCTCGTCCTCATCCTCATCCTCATCCTCACCCTATCCTAATCCTTATCCTCCTCCTATCCCGATCCTATTCTCATCCTCATCCTTTCTTCATCCTCTTCCTATCCTCATCCTCATCCTCCTCCTAT
>NC_032028.1:6186327-6196683 GCF_001865875.1 Lupinus angustifolius | reverse complement strand
TATATTAAATCCATAATATAATGGGAGAGTGAGCGTTAGTATCTTTTAGTCCATGTTCAAATGACGGCCAGACCAGAAAATTTAAGTCATTGAGTTGATACATACAAAAAATTATAACATAAAATATTTAGCATAATTATTATAATTATATTATTATTATTATGAGTTAACGAGTTTTTAACTTTTACAAAATGTAAATTATATACAAAAGTTCTATAATAATTGTGTTATATCATAAATGAATAAAGTAAAAGTTATTATTTTGCACTTACATTGAAAATAACAGATAAAATAAAAGGTCTAGAATTTTCAAACCTTTGGATACCTTTGAATTTATCTATATAAATGAGATAATAAAATTACTATATATAAAATATATAAATATATATTGAGAATTTGGGGTACATGTCCCCAATGTGGACCTCCTAGCTAGTTACATTATTCATCTTCAATTACAAATATAATTAATAATTTGAAAAGAATGAGAGAGCTTAGTACATGAACTTGAATTAAAATTAAAATAACATTAACATATATTGTTACTAATTTCTAAGCAATTTTATTATGAAATAACATTATATCAACAAATTATAAAATTGAACTTTGACCACATTAATATAATTATATAAAATGACTTTTTTAATGTGAAAAGATAAGCTTCATGAAAAAAAAATTCATTATCCTTCAGTGCACTTCTACCATCTACCCTTCATATATATAAGACTATAACCAAAAAATATTGAGGTAATCATTCTTTGCAGTTCACACAAGGTTCTAAACCTTCCTCTCTTTCTGTAATATAGATAGTATTGTATTGTTCAACCCTCTAGCTCCATCATCCTTTTCTTTATTTTTTTCTTTGATATATTGATACTAAGTTCCTAAACTTTGCTATTTCTTTCATGCCATGACTGCATTGTTCATATATATGATTAAGTTTTACTACTCCTCAAAACTTGTTTTTAATCGTTAATTTTCTTAATAATGTTCAGGTAATGATTCTTTCTCACTCATTTAATTACAAGTTTTCTTGAATAAGATTATGCTCATAATATACTTTCATTTTTTGGTTTGAGTTGTGCTCTATATGTTTCAGTTGACAAGTTATTTTACTCTCTCCACTACATAATAGAAAAAATGTTATCTTGTTTTTTGTTTCTCTACCAAACAATAATTTAAAAAAATATAGATGCACTGTAATATGAATTTTATATATTTTTATTATATCATTTATCATTTATTTTATATTATTGTTGATTTAAAAAAATAATATAAATAAATGATAATAGATAAAGTACTCATTATATATAAACTGCATAGATATTATTAATTATGATTCTTCTTTGTATATCCTATACGATCTTACACATATATTTTATCTCATCTTTGCATCACAACAGCCCATTTCCAACCTCCAAAGATTATATCGGTAAGGTTAATCTCTTTTTCATGGATTTATTCAATTCAAGCTCACTCCTTTTTTTTCTTTATCCAATTTTCACATTTCCTTCCATTAAATTTATATTCTTTTAAGTTATTATAATATAATTATTTTTACTAGTCTATTAAATATTATTGCTTTTATCAAAATTACTTTTTAAATAAGTATTCTTAACTTTAATCACTTTAAAAAAACTCATTTTTAATGAAAATCAAAGTTACAAACTCTAGTACAAACACACACTTTGTAATATAATTGAACACGTGATAAAACATCAACTTTCTATCACCCTTCTTCGAACATAATAAAATATGTAAACATCATTTTCAAAATAATCAAGAAATTCCCTTTAATCTATTATTCTAACGCTATCGTGGTCAAACCATAAATATTTGAAAATCTCAGTTGTAATAGGCTCAGAGACATTCTCACAATCATATGTTTTTGTGTGCAAATAGTGAAAATCTCTATGCACATTCTAATTGTTCCCATTCTTATATATTAATAAAGACTTTTAGGTTTAATGTATCATAAAACAAATTTATAGCTTTGAATTTTTCATATCTGTATTGAGTTAAAAAGAGAGAACATCATTAGATAATGAATTAAGTTACAAACATAATAGTTTGTCGTTTTTATCGACAAAGGTTAATATGTTAGAATTTGTTGTGGATGAGACTTGAACCTTCAACCTCATTCTTCTAACATCTTACCCTTAGAGAAACTTCAAGGCTAGGTGGTATGAATATGATTTGCTAATTTAAATTTCTCAAGTCACTTTCTTGGATGGACAATTGATGTCTCCCAATATAAATTTCTTCAATGGGTATATGACTAACAAGTTCAATTTTCTCTTGGCATTATACACTCATGTTACGGTAGAGGGATGTTGTTTGAGGAAAAAGATATTCTGTACCAAAAAAACCATGTCTTAGGTACCAAGTCAATCAAATATCATAGAATAGTGTAAAAGTATTAATTTATGTTATTATAATTTTTATTTTTAATCAAATTTTCTGATTGGATGAGACACCAAATGGGAGAGTGATCTCATATGTTGTTTGATCCAACTCCACCCAATGAGATAAAGGCTTACACAACCATTTTAAAAATATAATCAGCTTGATATTGTGGAGTGAAACTAACTGTTTTACTTATGATTTTTTGTGCATATCTTTCAAATTTTCAGGTGATTCCTGAGTTCATCATGTCAAATAAAGGAACTAACGCACGCGAGGTATATTGTCATATTTAAAGCTTTCTTTTACAACTCTTATTTCGTCTATTATTCTGTGTTTTCACCTCCATTACCAGAAGCTTGGAAGAACCATTGGTTTTACTTTGAGGCAATGAATAGAAAGAAAATTAAGTGTATCATGCATGTGTTGGTTCACTAACATATTGAATATGCATATACATTAAGTTCCATCATAAACATTTCGTTTTGATAGGAGCCATGGCAGGTGGAAGAAGAAGAAGGCTCAGAAAGTTCATTCCTTGCTAATCTTTTCTTAGAAAATGATGGTGGCCTTGATGATATATGTAGTAACCATTTCCATTTCCCTACTCCACCTTTGCCAATAAGGTATTGCTCACATATAACATAACAATTTATATGTTTATGTTGATCACACTAGTAGCTTTAAGTTTAGACTTAATATAATCTATATTATTTGAAAATTGATTCTGTGACATGTGTTGTTATTATCAGCTCTCACCAACCTCAACAGGAAGGACCATCAAATTCATCAATGGCACATATCATCCCTCCATGTGGTGTATGTTATTCCCATTTTTATTATCTGTATAAGCAAATATTTTTTCATATGCTATATAAACAAATAATTACACATACACAGTACTCATCACTCCCATGATTTTATTATACTTTACTTTATAATTATTTATATATATGGATGCTTTTCGATTACAACATGCAGGGAGAATTAGAGAATGCTTTAGTGACTCAGGAGCCAAATTTATCCATGGAACCTGGACTGAATCAGTAAGTTATAACTACTATTCTTTAAATTTTCCAAAAGCTTATTGGGTTGCCACTATAATGTGTTTACCTAATTTATCAATATAAGGTTTATTACCGAGAAACAGTGATATTAATATAATTTAATTAATTAGCTTTGTTGATATATAGTAATTATATGTCAAATTAAATTCAGGTCCAGGAACGTGGGTGAAGAACCAAACTATGAAGGCTTATCCAAGGTTTCTATGCCAGCTGCACAAGGCAATGAGAATACTTTGGGTAGCAGTAGTTACCATGTGCCAGTAATGGAGCCAAATTCACAAGTATGTTGAAAAGGATTAAACTCTTATTCACTTGATTATATATAAAAGTTTTAATGCTATATCAAAAATCAATTATCTTAGAAGCTTAGTGTTAAATGAGATGTCATGAATGGCTTTTATATATCTCCAACATTTCATTTCACCATTGTTTGTCATTAGAGTCAACTTGTATCTGGAATTGGTGCACCATCTCAGTCCTTTCCTGCAACACAAGAAGCTAACAATACCAATTTGCAGCCACAGAAATCTCAAGTGTCCACTGAGCGGGGGTAATCAAAATGAGTCTTCATTTTAGTTTATATATATATGAATATTTATATTTTGAAGTTAATCAATGCCAACTTTTCATTGCTTTCTTAGAAAAAAGGTTGCCAAGGACAAGGAGAAGTCACAGTTCCAAGGATTATTAAACCGATATTACCCTCTTGCATTGCCACTGAATCCCCAAAATCAATTTCAAATCACTGAACGAGTATGTGCATATATGTCTTCAAACTCTAAACCATCTTCTCATATCTTAAATAAAATTGTTAAGTACTCCAGCTATTCTTTTTTTCATATAACTTTACCTTTTCTGTTTTATTATTCTCTGTAGCAACAAGGACTCTTGGGCACCAACCCTACTCGTAAGCAACTCAGAATTGGAGAATCATCATCATCAAGGAATGTGAGGGTACATATATATTTGCTTGCAGCCATTTTATACTGATCTTGCATGCTTTAAAATGAGGATATAATAACTTTTAACCATTAATTTCTTTGAACTTAGACGAGAACAACTTTGCTAGACAACAACCAACAATCAACACCAATTAGGGTTGGTAATAATCCATCTAATTTGCATGGCAACCGTCAACAATTTGCATCAACTCAGATGGAAAATCCACCTGCTCCTTTGCTTAACAACAACCAACAATTGGCACCAGTTCAAGTTGATAACTTTAATAATCTATTTCCTGAAAATGGAACACAAATGGCATTGCATGGAGCTAATAGCTTCACTAATCAACCCACTTTGAGAAACAACAACCAACAAGTTACACCAATTCGAATGGAAAATCCACCAACACATTCACTTAACAACAATCAACAAATGGCATCTCATCATCTTGGTAACTTTCATAATCCATCTCCTATGATTGACAATGGGCAACATGTGGCATTGCCTTCGGTTGATAACTCACCTGCTTTGCCTAACAACAACCAACAAGTAGCACCAATTCAAGTTGATAATAACTTGCATAATCAACCTGCTCAGGGTAGTGTAAACCCTCCAACACCACCAACAAGGTATATATATAGAGAGAGATTTAATTATAACATCATGGATATATTTGTATGTTTTCAAAGTAACAAGGGATATATTTATTAACCTTATTTATTGCTATCTCTTTGTTAATTTAGGTATAGGGAAAATGGACTGTATAGTCAAGTTTATGAGCAAATGGGCTATTTTGCTGATCCTATTATGAGAATGTTTGTTGCCTCTAAGCAGAAGAGAGGTTAGCTTTGATTCTAATAAATAACATAATTATTGAGATCTTTTATATATAGCACATTAAATGTGTTTCTTATATATACATATATTCATGTTAGCAGGTGGCATGTAGGATTTGCTTTGATGGAATGAAATGACAGAATAGAAGAACTCCCATTTACAAATATGAGCCATGGAAACTTTGTCACTGTTATGTTATGGTTTTTTGTTTTAAGGTCAATTTGGATTATTAGTAAGAGGGTTATTTTTAAAAGGGAGGAAACATAATTTGGATAGAACTTGGTTTTGGTCAAATTTAAGAATAGAGAAATGTTCTCTCAATTTTTGTTTCTGTTTTGCATTAATGAAAATATGATATATCTATTAAACTTTATTATTATTATTGTTTTATTTTATTATCATTTATATGAGATAACGTATAAGATAAGATCTGGACAATAGGTATATATATTCTAAATTTAGACAATGCATGGTTTTAGGTTTTTGAAAGGATGTAGAGTGATGATGTTGTCTTTTTCTAATAGATATATTCCCTCCTTGGACGTATTAGACATTGCTATTAATTGGATTGTTGTGGTTTCTTTATATGATCGATGTTTTACTGTATATAACTCGTACTCTATTACTAATAAACTTATTTGCAGAAAAGAACACATGAGCCATGAAAAATGAAATTATTTTGAGACCTGTTGAGATTTTATAATAAGAAACTTCCAAGTTGTCAGACATCAATTTATATTTAGTACTCTATATTCAAAGATTTTCTTTAGCATTATTAATAGTAGTAGACCCAATTTTGGGTTTTCTTTTGCTCCATGTTCAATTACTGATTTTTTAGAAACTTAATAATAATAGATCGTAATATTTATGTATTGATAGTGTAAAGATATATATACAATCAGTGTATCATCCATTTTTATTTTGATTATTTCTTTATGAAGAGTCAATGATGATAAAGAATGAATGGAAATGATATAATAACAGTGTAAAAACTCTTACACTATCGGTATATACATTTTTTTTCTCAGATAATACTATGGCATCAAATCCAATCACGGTGGGTGGGCTTTGTTTGTTTAGTGAATAGCTTGTGGCATTTAATTTGAGCTTGTGGCTTGGTTTTGTATTTAACTTTTTTAGAAAAAAGTTTTACAAAAGATTTTATTTTTTAAATATTTATTTAAGAAATGACTTCAATTTGTTTTAAAATGTCGATGAGTTGTACAGAATTCCAGTAGAGATTGTACAAGTGTGGCCATGTAAGCAGTTAAGTATTTAATGTGCTACATGATCAAGTCCCTTAATGTTTTTTTTTATAAAGGAAAATTGTATTAAAACGAGCACAAGAGGTGCCCACCTAATACAAAAGAGATCAAGCGGTCAACTTTGTAGAGCAAAGTTGTATACAAAGTTTTGGATTTATACATCAATTTGTAAAAGATAAAGATAATACATTAATAGAAACAAAAGAAGAGAACCAAATCCAAGATCTAGTTTGAATTAGATCAAATAGATGCACATAACTTGGAGTCTTGTCCAAAAAAATCGCTTCATTTCTCATAAGCCACACAGACCAAACCACCGCAAACCAAAGCATTCTCCACACTTTTACACATCTTCCACCGCGAAGGGCCTCATGAAGCTTGAAGGAGTCTAGAGTTGACGAAGGATTTATCACAGGGATTTGTAACCAAGAATAAAAACCTCTCCAAATACTTGAAACAAAGTCACAAGATATAAATAGGTGGTCAATAGATTCGATATGATTATGACAAAAAGTGCAAACCAAATCATCCACCCTCACAATAACATTCCTCTTAAATAATTCATCCTTAGTTGGTAGTCTTCTTTTTATGAGTTTCCAGACAAAGCAACAAATATTTGAGGGCACACAGTTAATCCAACATTTTTTTAACTCTTTATCTATAGCTAAATGGTGATGGTCCAGTTGAACCAAATAGGAAGATTTAACGACATAGTTACCTGAGTTGTCAAGACCCCATCTCCATATATCAAGAGTATCTCTTTTACAAGAAAAATGATGAATCAAATCATATAAATTTTGAGCCATAGATTCCTCTCTCCCAAACAAACTTCTCCGCCACTGAATATTCCAATGCCATGCATCATCTCTCCACAAACCATTATCCCCCACCCAAGCTTGTTGATTAATAGCAAGACGAAATAATCTAGGAAAAACCATCTTGAGACTCTGATTACCCACCTAAGTGTCATGTCAGAAAAGAGTTTGAAGACCGGTTCCAATTTCCTTCCAAATATTCTCATCAAACTACCCACCTGTGATGTCATTGGTTGAACCCACTTTTTGAAGGTCCTTCCACCATCTCGAAGCCAAGTCATTCCTTTGAAGAAACGAATCAGAACCATATTTTGAATTAATTACCTTCACCCAAAAAGCCTCCCTGTTTTGAAGCCTACGCCATCTCCATTTCCCCAACAACGCATTATTGAAACAAAGAATGACTAACGTGATTCTACGTCTCAAAAATATGTAACTAGAATAATAATTTAAATTTATTAGAGACTAAATTAATGTCCATAAAAATGTTCTCTAAATATTATTTGTGTTTCATGCCCATATAGAATTTTGTAGAGTTCAACAATAAATAATATCTTTAACAACTTTTCAATATCTTTAAGTTACTTGTTTTTGCTTTTACTCTTATGAGTAAAAATGTAAAGTCATTGTATTTAGATAATAAAAATATTCTATCATATTATTTATTCATTTTTTTTAGATGTTTTCTTTTTGAGTATTGAAAAGGATCCTGACCCTATTTACGTGTAATTAAACTCTTAAGTTGGTAAGTACAAGATATTCACGAAATCTGGTTTATGGATCGGGCTGATTTAGGGTTGGAGTATTAAGCTGTATATTGTTTTGGAATGACAATCTAGTAGAACACAAGTAATTCTATTATTTATTAATATATGGGTAATTGTCAACTTTAGATGGATAGTCATAATTGCTGTAAATTGGTTATCAAATTCCTTGTATTTTATCTCTCTCTTTTATTATTAGCTTGTTCCCAAACATCATAATAATGTTGGAATCTCTCTTATCTAATGTGTCATATTGGGATAATAATTTGGTATTTTTCTAAAATAACACAGTTTGTCAAAAAATAAAAATTATTTTAAATTCTATTAAGTTTATTATGTTTTTGTCAATACATATTTTATCTCTTTAAAATTATAATTTTCTTTATACTACGGAAAAGAAAAATAATCATTAATGCTTAGTAGAAATTCTAAAGGTGACAATTAAAAAAACGGGAGAGAGTGATTGTTTTTTACTCTCCAAGTTAAATAAAAATTATTAGTGCATATTCTAGGAGCATAGATCATCTCTTTGCAAGAGTATCTCTTTTTATTCCAGATTATGGATTATCAATATTATTACATAAATAAAAAGAAAATTTTAAAAAATAAAAAATAACATTTGTTTTGGTCTGGATAAGGATTGAGACATCCTTAAATATATGTGTTCATAATCTAGTTGTGACCAGAGTTGAAGATGGGTCGTGACCTACTAAAATTCTATAAATAACATCATTGGTGAGGAACTAATAAAAGGACAAAAAATAAAAGGCTGTATTTGGTGGGGTAATGAAGAAAATGGCAGTGAAGTGGATTTGCAAGAACAAACGTGATACATCATCTCTCTCATAAATTCCACTTATGTAGGAGTTGCATACCCAAGTGAATGTACAAGTAACTATAATGTTAATCAGACTATTGTTAGAAATTTCTTATGATTGGTGAAATACCAATTTTAGGATCTTGAATTTCATGATTCTCACTCACATATATGAATCAAAGGGTGCAGTGTTATACCTGAATCCATGTTCCTGGATGTGCTCCTTTGATCCACGTTTCTGAAAGAGGTTTTGTGGTATGATGGTCTTCCTCAACCAAATCCCTGATTCCTCTTGGGACTTGCATTTTCACTTTGATGGGGAGAGAAGAAAACTGAATATGATTTGGTGCATTGGGGACCATAACCTTCCTGATGTGTTTAACCTATAGGGTTCCCATTATCCCCTATGGGTTAACCTGGTGGGTATCCACCCATTAGGCTCATATCCTTTATAACCTTTTAGAAATCTAAGGGGTGTCACTAATTAGATCACTTATAATGTAACCCCGAAAATAAATAGCTAATATCATTGTATCAAATATATGATGCTCACCTTAATTAGAAATTTATAATTTCTAACAATCTCCCACTTGAGCTTCATATCTTCATGATACAATTATATCACAGGTTCTTTAGGCGCGCATCCGTATGCTATTTACGTTTAGACTTCTCCTTAATACAATCTGGTCCATCTCATATATTAACTATGGAACCACCGCGACTTTCATCACATTTAAGTGTGACTCGACCACGATGATCACCATATTAATATACTCAATGACATAGATCAAATATGGATGAGTGACATGGAAATTTCATGCAATGTGATCTCAAACATGTCTATTTCCAACTGGTCCTTCTTTATTCTTTAGTGAGATCAATCCAAAGTCTTTAATTGCAACACAATTGTTACAATGCACAATTTCAAAATGAAACAATAAACCATCAACTTTATTATGCATAAAAATGTATATAATATCCAAAGCAAAACATAAAACATATAGACTCCCACTGAACTAAGGTACCCTAAGGAACAACACCCATATGAGCAACATGCTCATGAAAGACTTTAGGGTATCAAACCCTTAGTTAGTGGATCAGCTAGCATAAAATTTGTCCCTATATGTTCTATGAAAACTTGTCCATTTTGAACACTTTCTTTAACAACAAGAAAATTTATGTCAATGCATTTTGACTTTGTAGAACTCCTATTGTTGTTGGAGTAAAGAACCGCGGACTTGTTGTCACAGTAAATCCTCAATGGTCTTTCAATACCATCAACCACACGTAAGCCAGTGACAAAATTCCGCAACCATATGCCATGGTCTGATGTTTCAAAACAAGCCATGAACTCTGCAGCCATGGTTGAAGGAGCTATAAGCGTCTGTTTCGCAGACTTCCAAGAGATAGCACCTCCAGCCAATACAAACACATATCCAATGGTGGAAT
>NC_032028.1:6185733-6186227 GCF_001865875.1 Lupinus angustifolius | reverse complement strand
TAAAGAACCAGAACCAACAACATTTGAATTTTGATAGAGACTAACTTTATTATTTCCAAAAGAACAAGAAAAACCAAATTTGTCCAAGCTGGAAACACTAATTAAATTCCGCCTAAAAGACGGTACAACAAATGTCTCAAATAAATCCAAATGAAAACCAGTTCTTAAACATAATCTAAATGTTCCAATAGCCTCAACTACAACCCTTTTGCCATCGCCCAAAAAGATGAATCTTTCATCATCATTTGGCTGTCGGCTCCACAAGCAACCCTACATAGTGACACTAATATGAGTAGTAGCACCAGAATCTACCCACCAAGTGCCATTGGGTACAAAAGCCAAATTAATTTCAGAACAAACAAGAGTTATAAATTTACCCTTCTTTACACGCCATGAGGCATATTTAGGACACTCTTTCTTCATGTGTCCTTGCTTCTTACAGAAGTAACAGGTAAATTCCTCATTACTCTTCAATTTCTTTTGCTGAGAAGGCC